>NW_026861534.1:0-56964 GCF_026571515.1 Ruditapes philippinarum
AAAAATTGGAGATATCACTATTTGTGTCACAATAGAAAAAATTAATCCTTCAATGTTTCATAAAATCAGAAAAGGTTTGTTTGCATAACTTTGTCAAAACGTAATAGTTGTAGTCCAGAGATGAATAATATTTCAATCATATTCTGAATTATATATAACGAACGACAATATACTGTATCTTTGACTGCAGTCAATTATTACAGGTATGTTGATTTTATAATGTCGGTTTTATAAATATCTGGTTATAATACATCATGAATTCGACGTGATTCGTCACTGAAAAAGATAGATATTGGCCTATTTTGTAAATTGTCATTTGTTTTGAATATTTAATTGTTCAGAAAAACAAGATACAGACCGAAGAAGGGTGTTATATATGTTTTTTTCTTTGTTTTTTTTCCCTGCCGATAAAGTTGTTAAAAGCATGAGTACCATGTACAACTGTAAAAAAAAATAGTATCTGTATATACACAAATCATCGATCAATTTACTTCATAAATGGTTCATATTTGTTTAGAAACATTAAATAAATGTTAAGAGAAAAGTTAACAATTCTATTTAAAGGATTGATTCTATATCACATTCACAGCAAACTGGTTTGTTAATTCTAAGTCAAGTTTTTTTTCATTTATTTATTTATATATTTATTTTCATTTTTGTATGGAAATCAAAATTGATAAAAAGTTTTATGTAAATCAAACTGCAAACAAGATAAAAAAATTGTTTAATCTATAATATATCAACTAAAATATACCAGCGTTACAACATTGAAATATATGTAACTATGTCTCATTTACAATCAATATGTTACTTCATAGATTACATGACTTTAAGTTTAAATATATAAATACATTTAAAAATGTACGAGCATTTTTATAAAACGATCACACATTCATGTTACTGAATTATTACTATCCACTTAAAGGATATTGCTTGGAAGGAGGATCATCATATATTTTCACATTTTCGTCTACAATTACATCAAACAATTTCCAAATGGGAACGAATTCTCGGTATAAAACCAAATTACGCAAATGACATTCAATGACAGGATGGTCATTGTTTAGATCAGTAATATATTTTTATCAACACGTATATCAGCTGTAGCTATGTCAACAAACATTAAGGAAACAAAATACATTTCATCAGTCATTCGTCCATTAATTGAATGTGACTTTACTGTTTTTGTTACTAATAAGTAAATTACGTTAAGATTATATACAATTAAGCGAAAGGTAACCGAGTTCCTTTTAAACTACATATATGTTGTCCGAAATAACAAATGATTGAAAATGAATTTTAAAAATCAAGCCATTAAAACATTTATGTTGTGTTTTGATTCGCACAAACAATGCATATTTCATATGACAAGTGCATTTTAGGTGATTCTCTTTGCACGCGCATTTACACACACTAAGTAGAACCTCCAAACTTAACTTAGGTTGCTGGAAAATATCCTGTCATGAGTGGGTCAGGAGTGTTGTAAGAAGTTATTGAAAGTTATAGCTAGACCTTATACGTTGTCGTATTGAAAGTATAATTAACTGACTTTGTTGGCTTTTATGAATATAATTCAGCATATGTAGTAACAGATAGGTATCATATTAAAACTAAATCTAACAGAACTGTTACTAACATTTTTATCAAGAAATATTTAATATATGAAAATGTAAATCAAACATTTCTATTGTTTGTTTCAATATTTGAAAAAATGTGCTCATTGTAGACCAATCAGTTTCAAGTAACACAACTGTAAAATAATCGATGTATCGATCGATCCAATAATCCATCCAACCGTCTCAATTATTCCTTTTTAAATAAATCCAGATCATGATGACACATTTCTATATATGTTCATTATAAAGTTCCCGCTTTACACAGATAAAACACCGTTAACAGAAAGAATGCACTTTACTTTCAAAACTGCCTACTTAATCGTAACAATTCATTATTTAAATAATTTATTTATAAAAAAAATTACAACTGAAGTTTGTCAAAAACTACTTTTAATTTCTTTTTTTTTTCTTTGCTACTTGTCATGTGTAAAAATTGAAATGAAGAATGTGTAAACTCTTCAATTGAATATAATAATCTTAAGTTAGTTTTCTTCACATTTTAGAACTCCCTAAGATTCCCTACGACACATTTAAAAGATCATACCTTAACAATATAGTTCTGTACAAAATGTTGGCTGTAAACTCTAGAAGCGTAATGATGCACGTTTCAAAGCTTTAAGTATTAACTTTTTAAAGTTTTGCATAGTTCCTGATCATCAATTATTCATTTTAACCAAGTAATGTTAACGGGACTCCATTGAGTTTTTTTAGCATGTTAGACTGGCAATGATTTTATCCGCATTTTTTGTACCATTTAAAGAGGGTCTGAATTTATAACTCACTTTGTTTTTTTGTTGTTTTTTTTTTTTACAACCTGGTTGTGATTGAAACCTAAAATTATTATTTGATTACCCACTTTAATACTAGAGGCAATCACAGTATTGATAATTAAAGCAAATGTATAGATCCTCATTTTGTTAAATAACATTATAACCTTTTTATTCGCTTTCAATTCTAAACTTCCTTTAAATCGCCTCCGTGGTCGAGGGGTTAGAGTCGATGACTTCTAATCCAGTTACCTCTCTGCCGTGGGTTCGATCCCTGGGAGAAACTTTAGTAGTTCAGCGCGGAGGAAGGTAGTCTAGTACTGGTGTAACTCTCCAGGGACGATGGTTAGGAAATTACCCGCCTATATGACTGAAATACTGTTGGGAAAAGGCGTAAAATGAAACAAACAAAACTTCCTTTATTTAAGTTATATCTCTTTATCCATTAAAAATGATTTTGATTAACTGCTCACCGATATGTGAATGCAATTCAAATGTGTCATGTGTGTAATGTTAATTGTACAAATCAATGGCATGTCGCCGTTTTAGTCTCTACAAAAGCAGCATGTAGAATATGTGCATGTGGATATTCTATTGCTGGCTTATTCTACAATAGGCCAGTTGGTATAAGAATAGGCAATAAGGGCATGTGTTACTTTGTTCCGATTATGCTGAAGGCGTCAGAAAGAAACAATTCCTTTACAACATAACGAAAATTAATTGCGAAAGGCTCAGTTCAGTAAAACATATGATCAATTATTCATGATATTGCTTCAAGAAAACAATTAATGATCATTAATGGCAATGTTAGTGGAACTATGTATTTAAACAGCGTGATAGTTTTCAATCTGATTATTATAGTTTTCAGACAAACAATCAGTTAATGTACATACATGTATTTTTATAAAAAGAAGGAACTTAACCCTTAATTCATATTTGTCATTATGCAATTTCGGAATTCATTATACCAAGTTCTAAAACGGTTGTAAATTGAAAAGATAGGTCATACTTTATTATCATGCTGGATAAATACAACATATTTGTAACTAGTTTCGTACATAGACAGTTTACGATATGTAAGATAAGAAAGCCTAGTCAGGGAAAGTGTAAACATGCATAGCAGGAAGAGTTTTGTTGCATATGATGATATAGCTACTTACATTGTTTCTTAAACCTTATCTTATTTTTTATGTAGACAACTCTTTCTGCTAAGCTGATTAGTCATCCATAAAATTTAAGGAAAGCTTTAAATACAAAATCAGTATATATTTTGTTCAATTGTGCTTTTATTGAATGTACAAAAAATTGAAATGGAGTTAAAACAAAAATAAAAGCTTTTTCTACTTATTATAATAATTAAAATCATAATCACCGTGTTCGAGTCTTCCTATATGATAGTAATTTGAATCTCAACTAAATATAGTGTCACAATTTCGTCTAAATATATGTGTGGAAGATCCCAAAAGAGTACGTATGAATGAAAATAAACCTAATTACACATTCCCAATGTTCTAAAATAGAATGGTCAATGTCTGAATCAATGAGATGTTGCAACTAGGGCGTTTATGCTGTTATTGCTTGTTTTATAGAAGAATTTTAGCTATTGCCTTTTAAGAAGACAATGTATATATAGGAAACGGAACAATATTTGTAAGATAGACGTATAGTTTGTCACAATAATACAATAATTAATTAGGTGTCACATTTAGCAAACCAAACATATAACGTTGGAAAAATAGGGATGTACGAGGGCTGTCCAGAAAATTCGTGCACTGCAGTTATTGTCGTGAGAGTTATTGATAGAAAAACATGAATTATATATCACTTGAAGGGGAGATCTGTCTTAATTGAGAAAACAACAGAAAAAAACGTGTAACCGGCATGTCATGAAAACGAATCGTCATACAGTTACCTTGGTAACGTAATACCGGCTCACGACAAAAAATTATGTTATTTCATTACTTTGATGCATCACGGTATTCTTTAAACACTACATATAAAGATTTAAATTCAGGGGAAAATATGTGTACGTATTCCTACCGTCACTAGAAAATTTGACGTCATTTGCCCTATTGTAACAGTCGTAAACAAACATTTGTGTGAGGTCGTCAATATTGTAATTACGTGAAAATGTCAGTCGCTAAACGTCTGGAAATACGGACGATCATTAAAGTTTGTGCAAATATTGGTAAAACACACACAGATACCTACAAAGAACTTAAAAGGGCAAGCGGGGTCAAGATCCGTATTACGAAGACTTGTTTTTTAATGGCACAAAGGCTCTGTAGAAGGGCGAGAGTCGGTAGACGATGACAACGGTCAGGCAGACGTCTGTCCGTAAAGCCGGACTATGTGACGAGGGTTGCCCAATATGTTCGTTCACTGGTGGGATATGTCACATGTCCGTTGCATAAGAACAATATAAACTACAAAATACTTTGCATCAATCAATCCTCTTAAGACAGTAAAACAAATTATAACATAAAAAGCAAATGCCACTTTACAAGCAACAAATAATTAATACAATTACAGTAATGAACTAACCCAATTTTTGTCGTGCGCCGGTATTACGTTACTAAGGTAACTTAATGACCATTCTCTTACACGACACGCCGGTTAGCCGGCTTTTTCTTTTGCTTTCTTATTTGAGACAGATTTCCCCTTCAATTGGTATATAATTCATATGGTTTTATTAAAAACTATCACGACAATAACTGCAGTGCACGAATTTTTTGGACAACCCTCGTATTAGGAACAGATATGTTAACAGAAATAGAATGCGTACAACTTCCCAAGCAAACAAAAATCCATAAACATGATATCATATTTCGTTCACTATTGCCACGCAAAATGTGAAAAGAGAACCTAATAAATTCTTCTTCAAAACATCCCAAGCTGTAGTGTACTCGTACACGTTAATGCTTCTTAATTACACTTTATTGTAAGATAATTAAAGCTAAATAAAGCTCACTTCTGATAGATTCATTGATTTTTAAAAGTTTAGTTTTAAACAGAAACATCGAAACTTGTTTCCGTAATAATTTTATCAGAGTTAATGTCTTGGTCACCTGTGTTACTCATAGGTCGTTTCTTTTTAAAATGTAGTTATAAATTTCTTTGAAAGTGGAAAAAATAGTTTAGTGAGAATTGCTCATGTATGCAAGGAATTAACGGGATATGTTATGTCTTTCCGTTTGTTAAATATTCAGAAATATGTATATTTTGCTCTGTAATGTTAAAATTGAGTGTTGAATGCAATTTTATAACTTATATTAAAAACAACTACATTAAGGTAATTGCTTTCGAAGTAAAGAAATGCAAAACGAGAATTAAGAGAAAGTGGTACTTCAAAGTATATTAATATTTTTATTTAAAACTGCAAACAACATTTAGTTAATGACAACGAACACATAAAAAGCGACAATTAGTAGATCAGGAAATACACAGGCATTACTAGCAAACAAATTTGATGTGTTTGAATGAAAATATAATTAATCATGCCATATCTGACTCATGGCTGCTTGTTGGCATTAAATTAAACTTAAATATCTGCATTTCTTTCAAATATATAACTGTAGTATTCTAGTCTGTTTAAGAGATTTTGTAAAAAATGTGGATCAACATAGATTTTTACATTTCGTCTACAATTACATACGGCAATTCCCAAAAGAGAACGGATTCTCGATATCAAACCAAATTACACACAATATGTTCACAGACAGGATGGTGTAATGTCTAAATCAGAGACATAATTTGTAACTTTGTAACAACTAGTACATCAGCTTTAGCTGGATTTGTCTAACGAATATTTAGAAGAAGAAAATGGCGAACGTAAGTCTTTATCAAAATCGTAACATAATGCTATTTTTTTGTTGTAAATTATTGTTATTGTTAGAGTTAAGTTTACTTTGATACTGCAATCATGTTGTCAATTGGAACATTGAAATAAATTATATATAAAGTTGTTATGGTTAAAGCTTATCTACGTTACAGCATCATCTTTCAAACAGCTTGAAATTATCCTGGCTTGACTGAATCAGATGTGAAAAGGAGTCGACAAAATCGAACCCTAAGCCGTGAGGGGTAAGGGTTCCGAGTTCATTCCGCCACGATGGTAAATTTTTGGTAGCGTTCAAACCGCTTCGAAATTTTTTTTCAATATCAAATTGCTCAAAAATGTCTATGGCATGCAAAATATATACCTGAGGATTTGCGAGAAAAAAGTAATAAAGTGTATGGAAAACGAAATGGTAAAAATTTGTTGCCGATGTCGTGTGGAACTCTATATTTATAGTTCACTTTAAATTAAAAGAAATATTTTATTTTTCAGGGTGATAAGCAGCCTTGATATAGATAAATACAAACCTGTATTTCCTTTCTGTGTCATTTATACGATAAAATTGCTATCAATTTTTGGAAAATGTAATATTGTATATTAATTATGAATTAAGATTTGATTCGCATTTTTCTTGCAAACATTGTTGTACTCTCATTGTTATCATTAATTCATCACGAACGTTAGATATGGATATTCTAATGACATATAACGACTCTGGTCATTTACGTTATCGAAGAAAATTCAATTTTAGAAACATTCACTTGAAGGCAGAGTTATTTCTGTGTTCTCCATTAATAAAAAAATACTTTTGATAAAAGATGTGTATTTTAAATTGCAACTAGTTTTAATGGGATTCAACAATAGTAGAATGTTGTTGATTTTAGTTTGACAGAGGTTAAGATAACATCACAAGGATTAAATATTCACTTTTATCAATACAAGTTATCAGTAAAGGCTTCAAAATTAGGCCATATTGTATTGGCGCGAAATAGGTAACATATTATGGGCACATGAACAAAGCACAGGCACAGTATCGGACCTGGTAAGAAAATATGACCACATTGATAAAAAACCTATGTGTATATCTTAAATGTGTCAAAATCCAAAATAAGGTGAAATATGAGCCCTCTTAAAATATACAGTAAGTTTAGAGAAGGTGTTTATTTCCCGGGGCGTTCTGAAACAATTTTCCCTATAATTTAAAAAAAAAAACTTTTCCTATTTTACATTTGATTAAACTTCCCAAAAGGACTTATCCTGTTTTTTCGTGTTTTTATCTAGTTTTGATCAAAAGGGGTTGTAAAAGCCGGTATAAAAAATCAATTAAAATGTATTTGAGGTTAAAAAAGCAATGTAATATTACAGCATGTATCATTAAAATATTACTGTAACAGTCATGCTGTTGCAAATGAAAAATGCTTACTATTTTTGTCTTTTCAGCATTTATATATATCATATTGTGAAAGGGCAGACGAGCATGGACCGTTCTTTCCACAAAAGAAAAGACAATTTTTGTTTCAAAATAATAAGATTTGGTTCTGGCATAAATATAAGACATGAATCATACATATAGACAAGATCGTAAAAATAGTCTTCATAACCATCCAATATAGTGTTTAACAGGAACCCCCTTTAGAACAGAACTTTACATTTTTAGTAAGTATTGTCTCGATAGATTTCCAAAGCGCATTTAGCTGATTTGCGTTTGATATAGTAACAATATGTACGTTACGAAAGTATTCTTTGCAAAACCATGTATTAACTTATACATGCTTAAGATCTAGTCACAAAGACATAATGTTATCATTAAGATAACTATTAATGAAGCATTTGATATGAAATTTTAGGTACGGTAAATGATAATAAATTAAACCAGGCTAAGTGAAAAGGACATTGTATTTAACAATCATGATAGAGCTTAAGGCAACGATTGATGTATACATCTTCTTGTTGATAATGACTGGCAACGATATGTAGACCGTTAAAATGAATGGTGTGATAGTCGATGGGGCACTGGTTGACCTTTCTTCAAGGTAATTGCTATATGTTTAAAGGTATATAGTGAGTGGACAGGTGAGAGTCAAAATAAATTTTCATTTTGCCATTATTCCTTTTGATTTAATGATTTGCTTCGCATAAATAATAAATAACCAATGGATTCAAAAGATATTTCAGTAAATATTATTTAGAATTTACCTGTAACGTTCAATTTATAAAAAGAGTAGGGCAGTTTTTTTATATTTTAGACAGATTTTAAAATTTTATCCTTAGCATTTTCCAATATAATCTAATCTTATCTAAACATCAAGTCAATTCAGCACATATTGACAATGAAAATATAAGCATGATGTCACTTTAAGGTTTAAAAAGGACAAGAAGACCGTTTCATTTAATAAAAAAAAGTTATCATCAAAATATGATCTAAAATTATGCTGAGTAAATTAAAAGCAAAATACAGTTCTAGTTTTGTTGGTCTGTAATAAGGGCAAGAACTAAATCTTATGAAACAATCTGCGTTTCAAAAAGTATACAAAGCTTATGAACCGTCGATGGCTTTACTCAGGAGCCTGTTTGTTCCTTAATTAATGTACGGAGGGGCAAAAACGGTCTTTATTCATCCGTGAAGCTCAGAAATTACGTCCATTATATCTTAAGAAAGACGTCAAACACACAAAAAGTATAATTTTATTTAAGAAAACAAAATCATTTTCGATACTGTATGAACGATTTTGACTGCAGCATTACCATATGCATGGCATATTCAACATTCTGTTGACATGGTGAATTAGCGTTTGGCTTCTAGACTATTTCAAACAATCTTTCTATATCAATTTAACTGAACTACTTGATACGACTCAAACTATTCTTTAATCTTTACAAATGCATTTTAACATATAACCTTTAATACAAAACTATGCATAATCAAAGCTATAAATGCAGCAACAGTAATCAATAAAAAGTTATTTATGAAGTGTTTCTTAAGATTATAAGCCCAAGTTACAGAATTGCTAATCAGGTTTGCCCGAATAAAAGTACTTCGAATCAGAGGCAATTCCCACGGGGACAACTTTACAAAAATAACCTTATTACATATGCGACTGTTCAAGAATAGGATGGTTAATGTCTGAATCAATGAAGCAGTAGAAAAGAAAACCTATCAAAGAAAACATTAAGAACGGTTCAGTAACTACACGATTAGGTAGCAGATTAAAAAATCATATTATTGTGTGTAACAAGTTATAGTGTGGTTCATAAATAATTAAATTTAACAATTTTATAGTGATATTCATAATACCGGAGTTTAACAATTTAGTGAGGTAACATTATGTCCTTTTACCTATCTTAGTTTTATCACTTGCTAATAATTATTATATTTATTATATGAGATATATGTAAAATGTCAATTGTCTAAAGCAATGGTTTGTCACGATTTCAGTTTCGTTGTCAATCAATGAAAATAGAAGGAAATGAGGAATGCGTACATGTAGACGTTATTACTGAATTGGCATTTAAAAAAGAAACATGTCATATGTATTAGGAATAGGTCATGACGGCATGCGTTGATTTTAAAGACATTCAAAAGGAAACATTAATGTTCATTTCATGGAAATTAATTGCGATTGTCTCCGTACAGAAAAAAGCTAGATAAAACTTGATCAATTATTCTTGATATTGCTTTAAGACAAAATTGATGATCATATACGGCAATGTTACTGGAACTGTGTATTTTAACAGCTAGATATTTTACAGAAGAAATATATTGCGCAAAATATTTACCAGTGTTGACCACGCAGAAAGTTCGTTCTTTACACTTTTGTAGTTTAATTTATCAGGGTTATATATCTATTAAGTTTAAATTGCCTGTGCTTTAAAATATCACATACATACATACATAGACGGCAAAACAGTTTAAATCACATAATACATGTATCGTGATTGTTATAAAATATCGACTATTTCTTTTTCGTTATTCATAAGAACTTGGTGTGTGAAAGCGCTGTGTTGTTAATTGATTCTATATCCTATTAGCAAAGTGTAACGAGTAATTACTTCTAGTCTGATGACATCATGCTTTTTGGTCCCAGTGCCTTGTCCTGTTTAGTGTCCTGTTGGGCTCATTGTTGACGTTAGGGTGTTTGGGGATGCATTCATTAAATGCTGTCCTCCTTGTTGATTTTGTTTGTCCTATTGGCTATACAGCCACTTATTTTGTAAATATCTTTCACAAATAATTACAATTATGACAATATGATTTAAAGCAGCACGCCTCCAGATTCATGTTAATTTTCATAAATTATTTTGGAAATGTATTTAAAATTAAAATTATGTGAGGTAAACAAATAAAGTAATGTGCATATTGCAATCGGCACTTACAATCAACGAAAATTACCAAAAAGTGTTCAGCATATGCAAAAACAGCCCTTACTGCGTTACTTTCGCAGTAGAAATATGGTTAATAATTTCTGCAAAATCTTGGATCTTGAAATGTTTTAACCTTTCTTAAAAGTTTAGTGCAATGTTCTCAATATTGGTTTTCTTGAAATATTGTGGCTCATCTGGAGGCGTACCGCGTGCAGCTGTAAATGTTCTTTTTTAATTGTAGAACAAAAAAGTTTCCATTTATTATATTCGCCTTTTTTTGAAAACCTTTAAAGATTTTGTTATGCATATTTTTGTCATACATTAGATAATGAGAAACAGCAAAATGCATATTTTATCTTAACTTAACAATAATGTAAACTTTTGCAAATTACTCAACTTAATGTTTATGATTAACACTGATATACTTTTATTTTAAAATAATTAAAAAAACTTATATATAGCATCAAAAATTGTAAAGCATTTATCTTGTCATCATTGTTATTTAGAGCAATATGGTAAGTACAATCTTTGTTTTTATGACTAGATTCAATAAAGTCATTTTATGATATTCGCGTGATTTTATTTTCGTTTCTCATCAGACGCAATAAATGCTCCCTAGAGAATTCTATATTTGATACATTTATGATTATATAATATATGTGATCTGGTGAGAGCTGACATTAAGTCTTGATCCGAATATATAATTTTTGTATAAATGAAAGTGCGTATAGCCAGACAAATTGCATGTTTAACTTACAATTAGGCTAAACAAAATATTAAAGTCAATTGCGTCAATTGTAGATCTGAAGGAACAAACAGATATATTTCAATTTGTTTGCATGCGGAAGTTACTTTCACAGAACAATACATATTCTATTTGCGTGCAAATATGGTAATTTATAAAGAAGAACGATACTGTGACGCCAGGACGACACAACACTGGTGCAACAATTAAGTATTTGAAAGTTACGGTATTGGAAGTATGGATATTTATCGTGGTTCATGCTTTCTATGACTGTTCGGAATGTAGCACCATACTTCTAGCTTTTAAAATGGCAAAAAATCATTTTGAATAAACATTTCTAACGTGATGCAAGAAATGCACATGATTTATCGTTTCTTTCCGTTTTCCGGAGGAATACAAAGTATGTTACTTCCTCTGTAATGTTTGAATGTTGTGTTTAATTCAAAAGTGTAATTTATATTTCAAGCGTCCATATGGTCTTTTATTGCAATCGACATAAGGAAATGCAAAACGATAACTTCCAAGTATCTAAATATAATCATCAAACATTAGGAGATCATCACTAGTTTGTGTCACAATATGAAAAAGAAATTAATACCTTCAATTGCTTCATAAAATCAGCAAAGGTTTGTTTGCAGTAACTTTGTCAAAACGTAATAGTTGTAGTCCAGAGATGAATAATATTTCAATCATATTCTGAAATATATATAACGAACGACAATATACTGTATCTTTGACTGCAGTCAATTATTGTCTATTAGGTAACTATGTTGATTTTATAATGTCGATTTTATAAATATCTGGTTATGATACATCATGAATTCGACGTGATTCGTCACTGAAAAAGATAGATATTGGCCTATTTTGTACATTGTCATTTGTTTTGAATATTTAATTGTTCAGAAGAACAAGATACAGACCGAAGAAGGGTGTTATATATGTTTTTTTTCTTTGTTTTTTTTTCTGCCGATAAAGTTGTTAAAAGCATGAGTACCATGTACAACTGTACAAAATAGTATCTTTATACACAAATCATCGATCAATTTACTTCATAAATGATTCATATTTGTTTAGAAACATTAAATAAATATAAAGAGAAAAGTTACCAATTCTATTTAAAGGATTGATTCTATATCACATTCACAGCAAACTGGTTTGTTTATTCTAAGTCAAGTTTTTTTTTCATTTATTTATTTATTTTCATTTTTGTATGGAAATCAAAATTAATAAAAAGTTTTATGTAATCAAATTGCAAACAAGATAATAAAAACGTTTAATCTATAATATATCAACTAAAATATACCGGCGTTACAACATTGAAATATATGTAACTATGTCTCATTTACAATCAATATGTTACTTCATAGATTACATGACTTTAAGTTTAAATATATACTTTTGAAAATGAACGAGCATTTTTATAAAACGATCACACATTCATGTTACTGAATTATTACTATCCACTTAAAGGATATTGCTTGGAAGGAGGATCATCATAAATTTTCACATTTTCGTCTACAATTACATCCAACAATTCCCAAATGGGAACGAATTCTCGGTATAAAACCAAATTACGCACATGACATTCAATGACAGGATGGTCATTGTTTATATCAGTGATATATTTTGTAACAACAAGTATATCAGTTGTAGCTATGCCAACAAACATTAAGGTAACGAAATACATTTCATCAGTCATTCGTCCATTAATTGAATGTTTACTGTTTTTGTTACAAATAAGTGAATTACGTTAAGATTACATACAGTTAAGCGAAAGGTAACCGAGTTCCTTTTAAACTACATATATGTTGTCCGAAATAACAAATGATTGAAAAAGAATTTTAAAAAATCAAGCCATTAAAACATTTATGTTGTGTTTTGATTCGCACAAACAATGCATATTTCATATGACAAGTGCATTTCAGGTGATTCTCTTTGCACGCGCATTTACACACACTAAGTAGAACCTCCAAACTTTACTTAGGTTGCTGGAAAATATCCTGTCATGAGTGGGTCAGAAGTGTTGTAAGAAGTTATTGAAAGTTATAGCTAGACCTTATACGTTGTCGTATTGAAAGTATAATTAACTGGCTTTGTTGCATTTTATGCACAAAAATGAATTACAACATCCACCAATCCATGCATTCAGATACACATACATTCATAAACGTTTTCCAATGCATTCATATACATAACCTCATATTTTTTTAGTGCGTATAAAAATCATATACAAATCATTTTTGAACCAATCATTTATTGTACTTATTGTATCAAGTACATAAATGTTTCTCTACATAATAGGTAACTATCTCTCAAGGAAGAAGGATAGAATTGTTTCAGGAAGTTTATCTCAATATATGCTGTATCTCATTATCTCAATTACAACACGGCTTCATTTAAGGATTTTAATTGTTTTGATGCATAGAAATTTGTTCTTATCATATCATATGATTTGCCAGACTGAATGCAAACAGTCTTTTAATCTTATGATCGTTTCTAAATTTTCGGTAAAATTGTATTTTCCATAATATGAGAGACTTGTAACATAAGATGTCTCTGTTCTTTAACAACATAAACGGAATTGCTATTTAAAATAAGGTTTTGTAGGTTTATTAAGTGTTGAGAATCGAGTACCGCTCAATCCGGGGCTAGGGGCGTGAGGGATGTTGCACTTATTCATTATCCCTCATGTACAGACTCAAACAAACCGATTCTGCAATTCTTATGTACTTTTATTGTGATTAATGCTTCCGAGGGATCATTTTGTTTCCAGATTATAATACTAAATTAAATTTATTTGAATTCGTTGAATAAAATCCTAGAATGGCTGTAGTGAGCTTAATACAGTTTTATTCAACAAATCAGCTCTATGAATATGCTAGACCCAACCGTTTGGAGGTCTCATTTTGTGACCTTTCAATAAGCCAACCAGTGGCCCCATTTGCGTTCGAAACATGAATCAGTTTCAAATTAAACCATAAGGAAATACCAGAGATGTGTACATGATTTTTACGATTTTAATGTATTACGACGATACAATCATGACGACGTCCAAGAAATAAAAAAGGATAAAAACTATGTATGACCTTGATATGAATAAATGAACCTGTATTGCTGTTCTGTGTTTTGTTTTTCTGTTTTTATACGATTAAAATACCATGCATTTCTGTTATATGTAAAACTGTATATGTATCTTGTATCTTCTGAGTATAAATTTGTGATACGTGATTAAATATTTGGCAATATGTGGATATTGTCAGGTATTCTTCACCTGTTTTTGATAAGTAATCAACGAGGCATTCACCTTTTTTTGCATTTATATACGGCCTAGGATTATTATCTATGCCAGAATAGTTCTTCTTACGCTCATTTAAAAAAAAGAAACATTATCAGTTGTTATCAATAGCGGTTGTTATGTAATTCATTCATTGCTATCATTAAATCTGTCACTTTTAATATCTTATAGTAAATCTGATATTAAATGTGATCCCTAGAAAGTTTCTCTAGAAATTTCAAAGCAAACTTTGTAGTTTGAAATACAGTTTCATGATTTTGCGAGTTTGTTTCCCTCTTAGTTATACATACAGCTTCAGCAACACAAATTACAGTGAACAAATTATTGCATTAGTGACAGAATATACCATATAAAATTTTGAAACAGCCAGTAAGTTCCGTTATTAATAAAATCAATATAGCCTTTGTAAATCACTGATGTTTAACAGTGTTTTTTGTTTAATTGAATGACGTTTTTCCCCCAAGTCGATCTTGCAAACTCATAATTTAGTTATAAATTAATAAAAAACGGAAACTTCTGTTGACGAATTTGTTGTGTTTCTATTATCTACAATATAAAAGTATGTTTTATAAAAAAAAAACAAATAACTGTGTGTTTAAAGTAACAACAGCTTTAAAATGTTGAAGATTTATATATGCTCGACAATTTTTGTGTGAATTTGAAAAATTAATATTTTCAAAATGCTTGTATGGTAATAAAAAATTGCCTTAAAAAGTGAATGGCGAATGAACGAAAGCATAACTTAAAAAATCTTCCCTCGAAAGCATTAATCACAACAAAGTTACATAAGAAATGCAGACTCGGTTTAATTGAGTCTGTACATGAGAGATAATGAATAAGTGCAACATCCCTTACGCCCCCTAGCACCGGCTTGAGCGGTACTCATTTCTCAACACTTAATAAACCGACAAAACCTTATTTTAAATAGCAATTCCGTTTATGCATTAAAACAATAAAAATCCTTAAATGAAGCCTTGTTGTAATTGAGATAATGAGACTACAGCATATATTGAGATAAACTTCCTGAAACAATTCTATCCTTCTTCCTTGAGAGATAGTTACCTATTATGTAGAGAAACATTTATATGTACTTAATACAATAAGATAACATATTACCACAGAGAGCTGATATAACTTTTCACCAAGTATTGGTGTACGAGGTAAATCCTGCGTAAAACACAAACCGCTTTTTGTGGAACATTTAGGAACAAAGAAAAAGTTTAAATTACACTTTGAGTAATATTTATTACAAAGAATAACGTATATTGTGACGGGAGTTATGAAGTAAAGGATTGATTACCGGGTTAATAGAGTTGTAATGCAAGCTATTTCAGTATTCATTGTAACATTCTGTAATTATAAATGTTTTGCGGTCGGGGTGCTTTGACTACTACATGTTTAGTCTAAGTGTGTAATGTTCTTTTTATGCATCAACGTAAAATTTTGGAGTGCATTATGCTACGTTATTTATTCAATTTTTACGATAAGGATATGAGAAAGAGAACCTTTTTATCATTTGTTACGACTGTAATTCAATCGCCGTTATGTGAGCTTTTTGTCACTGTCTGGTGTCAATGTCAGGCCTTTTTGTATAACTTTCAAGGTCTTTTACTGACTTACATACCAGACGTTATGACATGAAGAAACATGGACCTTACCCTACAAGGGCTGAAACCAAAACTTTTTACATCTCAATTTTTACATCTCATTTTCTATGTAAAATATCAATAAATAAATTCGAGGAACGGATTCGAGAGTGTTTCAATAAGCTTATTACTTCCAACACAATCGAACTAACATAAATTTGTATAAACTAATAAATAATTCATTTTTGAAAATTATATTTTGTTCAAACTTGTTTAGATTAACTGACTTTGTGTGGCTTTAATTAATTAGATTATGCTAGTTTTAAGGCAAAAAGTAATCTCAAAGAATGGCGCGTTTTGAATTGTTTGTCTAAAGGGATGTAAGAAAGTTTTAAAGAATTTAAAAATAAATTGTCATAGTGTTGGATGATTTGTGAACCTTTTTGATAACAAAGATGTCACTTTCAAATTTGGTTCCAGTATTCCTCACCTGAATAATGTTGAATCACCCTTAGGATATGTGGCCTGCTTTGTATTTGTCTTTTGACGTCTTATCTGTGATATGCAGGCTTCATAACCACTGATCCCCTTTCAAAATTCCATTTTATTCAGTTCCGCCCATTGTTTTCCCGATTAGGACACATGCATTGTTTTACTTCGGGGCCATATGCCGCTTTTCATGGAATGGCAATTACGTGTCACATTGAAAGTTCCATGATAAGCGATGTATGAACACATCATTTAAAATGGTATAAGGTCATGTTAAAAGGGTTGAATTCTGCTTAAGCCGGTGTAAAGGGACGTGGACGGTAGTTTGCACTTGACATTAGCGTCCATGAACACGCTCAATCAAACCGAGCCTGCAACATTTTCAATTGTGCCGTGTTTGGGTTTTCTTTAGGGATTCTTATTTGCTCTGACTATTTAAAATATTTAGGGGACATGTAATGGTATTTATTTTTACAGAATTAAATACAGGCAATTTATTTAATTTTACCCATGAAATATGGTGCTATATCAGCCAAATATATTTCATATTTTTTAAAAATAAATATGAAATATAAATATGAAAGTGGGCGGAGTCGAAACTCATATTTATTTTAAGGGACTTCTTTCGCCGTTTTGATTGAACAATCTGAGAAATACAAAACAACTTTTGTTGAATTTTGTTTTGAAAACTATCCAGAATGATGGAAAATGGTTAAACTTAGAAAAACAAATCCGATCACCAATATCTTTAATTCAGTCATTAACGCTGTACAGACGTTTAAAGAGTTGTTTAAGTGACGTCACAATGTAGCGCTATATATAGCGTGCAAAACAAGACAATAATTAAAGTCCGTATTTGTATTACAAAAACAAATCTCAGTTATTACTTAATATTGGTACTTCTACTCTACGCTGTAACTGTTTTTCACAATGCAAAAAAAAAACAACAAAAAAAAAATTTGTTCATTATTTAAGAAATAAGTTGTGCCTATTCAAAAGTTTTGAGTACTTATTAATAAACTGTCAACATAAGTAACGTCGAAATGTGTTTCTCCGTGTTACGGGACAAAGGCTATAGTGCCTGTAAAGAAAATCATCTAAACGATAAAATAGCACTTTAAGACAACTAATATGCTTCCTTTTAGTTGTTTCATGTACCTCTTAAGTCTCAAATGTTTTGGGAATTACATGATGGATAGGACCTAAAGTCTTAAGTGTCTCTGCAACATTTTTGTTTGTTCTAACTCTTTGCTAGTATATGATTAAATGCCTAGAGACTAATTTTCTTTCACAGCAAAGAAATACGGAGTTAACAAAGGGGAGCTCAAAGGGATATTTTAACTTGGCCTGTGCTTTAAATTCCGTTTGCGGTACGTATTTTAATAACCCGTAACATTCTGTAAATTTAGATAACAGCACTTGCTTTTAGACCTCGTGTAAAAAAATTGATGCTGACGCTATTGCATCCACTTTTTCCTTTCAAAAGATAGTTAGAAAGTATTATATTTCGGATATGTTAAACATAGCGAGACCTACCGAGCCCGCAACGGTTACAATTTAGAAATTATAAGTAATCAAATTTAGTAATTATATGATAACGTCAGATCTTTTCTGTAAATCCTCTAAATATTAAAATGTGATAAAAGTAAAACATTTAACATGCACTTGTACACTTAAAATGTAAATTAGGACAATGATAATAATCATCATTATTGTTCATACTAAGATTTGTAGTATTTTACCAAAGATTTATAAATTTCATTACATGAAGCTTAACGTTTCTCCAATAAAATAAAACTTTTAAATTGTTATTTTAAGTTTTATGTTTTAATTTTTAAATAACAATTTGCCAGTGATTGCTTCGGTTTTAACAGTTTTTACACTTATTTTTCATTTAATGCTATATTTCCATTAAAGATAAGCGGGACACAATTATCCGTAGCATAAAGTTTAATGTCATGTCTTAGCAGGCGTTTCTGCATTGCGAAACATTAAATTGTAATGTCGACATTTTATAAGATAATTTTATAAAGGTTGGTGTTATTGTGCCAGACAAGTTAACATTTAATCAATATTACTATTTTTATTATTCAGCCAAAACGTTTTATAATGGTTTTTCAAAACTACGTAAATGTGTGCCTTAGAAAACTTATAACATAATAAGAATAAACGTTAACATCGTATTATACTCACTGGTAATCGTTTATATTCACAAAAGTCGTAAATTGATTGGTATTTTAATTCACTGGTATAAATATGTTAATGATACATAAAACTAACGTTACTTAAGCAAGACATGCAATCAATACTAGTGAACAACCCTTGTAAAAGGCTGTCTTATCAATTACTATTTTGTCTTGCCAAAGTTATTTAAATTACCATGTTCTGTCAATATTTTCTCTCTTAACATTGATTAATATTGGTCATCATAATCTTGTCTGGTAATTGCTATCAAGCAAACGTTAATCTAAATAAATCCTCAAAGGTCGTCTTTTGTATATCAATATTTAACTTTAACTTTGATATATTGCATCAAATTTCGTGCAGTTAATACTAATATTCGTATTGAACTATTTGAAAGCGGGAAATGTATAAAACAGTTAAACTATTAATTTACAAAATACTCAATATTTTCAACGATAAAAAAGAAACAGAGAACATGAAACTCGAACATTTGTTTTTCATTCAAGTATTGGTTTGTATTAAACCTCTTCTTCATTATCTCCTCCTTCAAACGTCTCAAACTATCTAGGGATTTAAATGATCGATAGAACACAAGTGTCTCTATATCATTTCTCTAGTAGCTCTTTCTTTGTAGCTCTTAAAACTACTTAAACAAATGTTATGAGAATAACCGTCGTCTTCAAACAAAAGAAAAGAGATTGTAATATCACAGCAAAATATTATTAAACAGAATATGATCCTTTAATGTTACTTTGTGCATTAATAGCCTTTAAGGTATTAGCACCCTAATTCATTACCTCCGCGTTGAAGAGTATTCAAATAGGCTAGAACTACTGTTAACTACATTGAAAATGAGGGCCATGGGTTCAATCCCCAGATGGGTCAACTTTTTTTTCTTTCTTTTTTTCTTTTAACATTATTTATGTATCTCTCATGTCACATTTGGAAAGAAAAAAGTGTTTAATTTTGATTTTTTAATTTATACAGGTATTTCTTGGCTAAATTATGCTAAATCTAGTCTGATATTTTCAAAGTGTAATATAATCAAAACTAGAAGGTAAAAGTATTTCATATTTCACAAGATCAACCAATATACTTTTTTAAAAATTTAGGGAAACTTTGAAAACAGGCACTCATTTGGGTAAATTTTAAGATTTTTTTAAATTAGGCTCCCTAAGTAAAAAATTGGTCAGACACGTGGTAAAAATGGGTGGGGTAGGGTAACATTTTTATACAGATTTCATAAATTTTAAGTAGAAACCATAATGTTGCTTAATATGTGGATTGTTAGCTTAATGGTATTATTTGTTTCTTACCAAAAATTGATTGGAAAACATTTTTCATAAGAAAGTTATTGCAGATTATTTAAAGGTTCCTTATTTCTAAAAAAGGGCCCTCATAACATCCTAGCTTGAGTTCAGAAAAGTGGCCATAACTTGATTTCCGTACGGTAAACTATGTTTAAATTTTGCATACAGGTGTACTTTAAGGTATACATCTGACCTATGATGTCAATTTTTTAGTTCCTTATAGTGCCCATTAGGGTCCTAATACCTTAATCCTTTTAAATGATTGTTATGGAATTATTGTTAATTCAAGTAAGAATAAAGTCTTTAAAAGGAGCTACACTGAGGTCGGAAAGCCTAAAAGATAAGATTTAAAAATTATGTACATACTTAGAACATGTAAAACACTACAAAAAAGGAAACAAAATGACGAAGGATATCAAAGAAATATTCTCAGAATTAATAATAAATGTTTTTGTGCGGTTCTTATCTCAATCTTAGCGGTCATTTTGCACAGTCAATTAATATGAAAAATTGGAAAAACCATTTGATGAAATTCAATTTACTATAACAAAGTTGAAAATGTTGCAAGCTCAGATTTATTCAACAATGGAAAGTGCACTGCAATCCACGCCAAATGGCATCGGCAACAGTAGTCAACATATAAACATCAAAATTATTACAGACATAAAGCATTGCCCTTTGTATGTGAATATACATGATGCTTTTTCCATCAAAACAGTCGCTTATTTACATATACGTATGAACAAAATATCTTGAATTATTTTTATTATATGTAATTATATTTGATGTTTGAAAATGTTTATCTTGGCAAATTATGAAAGAAATAGTCATCATCATTACGTCTGAACAAATTTGAATTCATATTAAACACTGTTTTACTCTAATCTAATGATGCCTTTAAGGGACATTTGTTCATACGTATGAACATTATATCTTAAAGTGTATTTATTTTATGTAATTACTGTTACTCTTATCTTTCTCTCCAATTTCGGAGACGTTTGTTCAATCATTTGAGAGTTTGTTTTGTTCAGACGTATGAACAAATTCATTTCAAAATAAGCACAAAGATGTTGAAATTACATACATATGAACCAAAACCTGACCAGTTGAAAAATGTGTGTTTTTTAATCATACGTATGGACAAAATCGAAGCGGCTCATTAATATGCTATTTTTCACTCTGTGAATTTGTTTTGTTCTTACGTATGAACAAAATCGAAACGGCTTATTTATATGCTAGTTTCCACTCTGTGAGTTTGTTTTGTTCATACGTAAGAACAAAATCGAAGCAGGTTATTTATGTGCTATTTTCACTCTGTGAGTTTGTTTTGTTCATATGTACGAACAAACTTGAAGCTGCTGCAAATTTGTGTGTTAATTATTTTTTACTATGAGTTTGTTTTGTGCAGACGTATGAACAAAATTTGTTTCAAAATAACCAAAAAATTATGAAAATATGCATTGTTCATAATCATATGTCACAAGTTGAACAAAATCGAAGCGGCTAATTTTTTGTCCTTTATTTTTGCTCCGTGAGTTTCCTTTATTCAGACGTATGAACAAAATTTGTTTCAAATTAACCACAAAATTACTAAAATAATGCAGTGTTCATACGTATGAACAAAATTGAAATGTTGATTAATGTGCTATTTTCGCATTGTGAGTTAGTTTTGTTCAGACGTATGAACAAAATTGGTTTCAAAATAACCACGAAATTACTGAAAATATGACAGTGTTCATACGTATGAACAAAAACCTGCCAATGTAAAAAAAATAGTTTTGTTCATACGTATGAACAAAATCGAAGTGGCTATTTTTTGCTATGTGAGTTTTTGTTCAGACGTATGAACAAATTTGTTTCAAAATGACCACAACAGATTGTGATGAAGTGTTCATAAGTATGAACAAAAACCTTAGTTGAAAACACAATTCTTCATACGTATGAACAACATTGAAGCGTCTGTCTAATTTATGTGCTATTTGTTCAGTATGTGAGGTAATTTTGTTCAGACGTATGAACAAAATTTTGTTAAAAAATACTCAATATTGCTGAACTTATGCAGTGTTCATACGTATGAACAAAAACTTGACAAGTTGAGAAAATTATTTGTTCATACGTATGAACAAGTTTGAAGCTTGTTTGTTTGATTCATGATAAATGTTTTTTTTTTAAAAAACACACTAGTATGGTAAATCTTCATCAATAGTGACATTGGTAACGTGTGAATTTAATCACATGCGAGTCAGTGAGTATCAGCTTGAAAAAGAAACTGAAAATTCATTCCTTTGGTTTGTTATTAAGGTAAGGTGCTGTGTCAATAATCATTATGCATAATATATCAAAAACACCTAAAAGATCGATATGACAATAAGAAAACACCGTGCATACGGATATAATACAACTTACCAATTATACAACAATAATACATGTATTTTTGAGCAAGTGATGCTACGAACATGATGCTTTATTTAAAGAAAAACATTTTTACCTACTAGATTCTCTGTAAATATGATTGCTCATATTGTATAACACGCATTGCATGGTAAAGTAAAAAATATTTCATTAAATATACAGTGCGAAATTATATCTAAAGACAACGTAAGAGCCTGTTGTATTCTGTTAAACACGCAATTTACTTTTTGACAATTTGACACACAAAAGTCCTTCTAACATGAATTATTTCTATTTCAGAATCAATTATAATAATCAAAGAAAAGATATTATAGTCCACCCAAGAAAACATTTCATTTTCCATCCAGTGGATTAGGAGTTAGTTGTGTGACATATTTCTTTATTGTTTTAAACTGTTCTTTTTTAAAAATGCATAAATACTATAATAAAGCTAGCAATTGTACAATAACGTAATGATTGATCTTTCATTCCTGAACATATGCATGTTATCAGTGTCTTATTGTTTAAGAATCTGAAACATAGCTTGAAACTAAGCTAAACTAATTATTAACTAATTATTTGCAAACGGGAAATGTGTGTCTGGGTTTAAATGAAACCCTTTTTTCATGTCACTCAGTTTTATTTTACGAGCTTCTTTTAATTGCCGCTCAACGTTTTCCTTACATTGTTAGGTGTTGAGTATTACGTAATAGTGTTCCTTTCACACTCGCTAATTTAAAACCATTTTAATTAAAGGAATGGTTTGTTTAAAAAAAAATCTACGCTGAATCTGTGTATATAGAAAATGATATATATTGATGAAGCAAAACAATCAGGCTGAATTATTTGTTTGAATTAATTTGTTTAAAGTCAAAATATGTATCTCATTTGTATTGAAGTTTTGAAAAAGAGAAAATGAACTTTTTATTGGTAAAACTCAACAGGTAAACTTTCTTATAATGGAATAATTATTAATCTGGAATGATATACTATATAATGTTTGAATCAGACTACATTGTTTAAATTCACCATTATACATGTATTTAATTTAGTATAAAAAGTTTTAATATTGCAGTTCAATTTAGATACAGATTGTTATCTGTTTTTAATATTAAACAAAGGAATTTTATTGTTTGAAATTATGCCTATCTAAACATAATACGTTTGCTAAATTATTTGCAATTAGCTATTTTCTCTATAAACCTCAAGCTTAAAAAACAATTTTGTATACAAGTAATTTAATATCATTTAATATGAAAACCAATTGTTTTACAGATGTAAATGTCAGTGGTTCATCACGGCATTTTATTACACTCAGGGGCGTAGCTGGACGGAAATGAAAGGTACGCAGGATACGCTGGGGGACAAGGGGGCCGCGAAGGACCCCCTGCGGGTTCAGGGCAGAGCACTGATGGGAGACCAGGGGGCGAAGCCCCCGGAAACCGGACGAATTTTGCCATTCAGAGATGCTTAGATTTTGAATTTTTATATCAAATTAGTGTCGATAAAATGAAAAATTAAGTCAAAAGATTTCAAGAAATGTATTTAATCATCTACACAAAATCATCACTTTTCAAGATTTGACAAATGAAATACAGTCAACGTGAGTTGACCATCCTTAATCCATTAAATTCATAAAGAAAATGAACTGGTTTTCATTAATCGCAGGAAAAAGTTACCATTTCCTAAAGGCAAACTAATAGTTGATGTTTTGCCTAATTTTCGTTTTACACCTTAAAAAGTAAAGCAAGACGACGTGGTTTCCTATTTGCAAAAGTGTTTACGTCTAACTCCCGCTCTCGATAAATGTTCATTAAGCCCAGGCCACTCATCCGTTCTGTCCCCATGGTGCTTCGTAAGTAAGTCTTTACCCGGCGCATCGTAGAAAATGATCGTTCTGCCGTAGATGTTGATACAGGAACAACTGCAAGCAGAATCAAGCATTTGCGAATAATTGGATAAGAATCCTCTGACGCTAAAACAAGCGTTGCCGCAATGTCATCCGGGGATTGAGGACGGCTGTCTACAAGACCGATATCACACCACCAAGTCCGCCATCTGTGACATTCTCTCAAAAACGTCATTTCATCTACGTTGAGAGAAGACTGTAAAGCTCTGTAGATTCTCAAGCATCGGTCATCTGTCAGCCCATACTTTTCTACCTATATTTATAAATAAAAGTTTAAATGATGAGTATAAATGACACATGTACAACTCCATAGAATTCAAATTAAAAATATTATTTTAAATAACTTTTATGCTTGATTTTTTAACTCAATTCATTTGAAAACAAAAAATATATACAACTATTCAGTGTCGGAAATACTGGTTGTCCTAAAAGCTATATTTAAATATTAGTGACTAATATCATTTCATCAATTCATATAAAAAATATGTTGTATTAATTACCTGTGCAGGAATCAACCATTGTGCCTCGAACCTATCTCCACATTGCAGGATCCTGTCATTAAGTTCTGTTAACAAGTGGTCAATGAATGGGTAATACATGTTTACCCTCCAGAACTCAGAGGGCATTTGCACGGTGTTGCTGGCGGCCAACGTTGCGTGCCATGCTGGGTTGGACGTCAACTCCTAAAGCCACGTTAACAGCTTTCTCAAACAGGGCATCCCATACTGCATCATCAGCTCGCTCATTCTAATTGATCAAATTATATGTAATAATTATATAATTATTTGTAAGAAAATGTATATAATAAATTATTATTCTAAAATGTGAGATAATACGAGATATTTTATAGCCTGGCAAAATATAAGCTACAAAGTAATTTAGATGTAAACAAACATTGTAATGTTCAGCTGATAAAAACGTAGCAATCTTTTATAATATTAGGTAGATATCAGGTAGGTCTTATACTTTATCTAAATTATTTATTGGTCTGTGATCATTCTAATGGTAAATCTTTTAAAAACATAATTTATTAATCTCAATTTGACAAAGGAAGAAATGAGCAGCATGTTACAGTCGTATTTGCATTTATATACCTGCAATGTTTTAATGACAACTTTGGTGTCTGTGAGGGCTCGCACGAGATTGCAGTCTTTTTTCTGCAGTGTAAGGGACAAAGGTACTAGCGCCTCCAGAACGTGCTGCGATGCCACCAATGTGATAATAAATCCAAACTGCTGAATAGACAGACAGTGACCAGTAGCTTTACTATCGCCATTGTCTGAAAGCGTCTGCAATGCTGTAACAACTGTCCTGATGGCATAAATAGATATACACCAAATGTCAAATTAATATGATAAAGAAAGGATAACAACAAGAGGAAACTAAATTAAAACATATTATCAATTTATTTTCAATCGCCAAGCGGTAAATACTACATGCAGTTTGTTTTATGTAGCGTTAACTGTACACCGGATATTTCATCTAACATATACCTATACCGGTATATACAATAAATGACATTGTAGGCGGGTAATTACAGTTTAATGATATCATTTTATATTTAATATATGAGGTAGCTGCTGAACTGAAATAACAATGATAAATACCTAATCGAAGCAAGGAACGTTGTCAATGCATCGGCTCTCGCTGCCCATCGGGTCTCACATAGGTTTTGCAGATGACGTCGCTCCTGCATCTGCTCAAGACTTTCAGGGTCTCCCTCCAATGTCTGCTTATACTGGGCCAAACGCTTCGCTGAATAACTGAATGCAAATGCAATTATCTGAACTACGTCCATCATGTTTCGAACGAACTCCACCTTGCAAGAATGCACTATTGTAAGATTAAGACAATGTGCCTTACAATGCGAGTATACGGCATCTGGGATGCGTTCACGGATACGTGCCTGTACACCTTTATACGCCCCGGACATGTTCGCGGCGCCATCATAACCTTGCCCCTTCATGTTCTTAATGTCGATACCTGCAAATAAATGCATACATTGCAAACATGAATGATTTTCGGTTTTGCAAGTAATATTAACTTTTTTTGCCATTTTGGTTTATTTTAATAAACATATATATTTAAGCTTGATTGCGACAAAAATTCTTGCAACTTATATTAATCACTTTCGAGTACACTTCCTGGAACCAACCAGTACTGGTGTCATATAAAGTATCATGGTCGTGACCCAATTATGGTTCGAACCCATGATCCCTGGGTTGACAGTCAGACACCTTAACCACTAGGACATAGCTCCCCTTATGCCATTTTTAGAGGGTACATTGCCTGAAAATTTAAAATATATTCATAGACACTTAGGGATACGGATCGGTGGATCGAACTTAAACCAGCATCCTAATCGAGTACACGTAAAATCAAATGAAAAATATTTTCATAAATCTTAACACATACAATTCATATACGAGTACATGGAATTTTAATTTTAAGAGATACATGTAGTTTTAGAAGAAGAAAAACTTACTGTAATAAAAATGTTTACTGCAATTCAAAGCATGAATAAAAATGCTGTTTTATTTATATTTTTCTTCATTCTGCTAAAGATAAAATGAAATATTGAACATGTACTCTTACAGGTTGATGTTTATATATCGTTTATTTTTATTAATCTGTCAATGCACACAATATATTAATCTTTATAAATTTTCGGTAAGTTTCGTGAGATGAAGAAGTGATAAAATTTAATTTGAGTCTATGAAATGCGTTATACAGCGCAATAGGTTTATAATTTCAAAATGCCATACGTGTTGTAAGATCGAGATCGCGTATATTCATGTTCTTTTTTCTTATTTGTTTTTTCAACATATTTGAAGAATGATTGTTTTCTATGATTTTTATGATTTTCGTTTTGTTTTATATGTTTTGACAGAGACATAGATGTCATCTACATCTCTCTGGTTTTGCACTTACTTTGTCTTTACTCTTTTCAAATAACATGATTTAAAATTCATTCGGATTAAAATCAATTGATGTTATTTCAATGCCGTTAAATACATGTGTTTCTAAGTTGCTTCGTATTTGGCCATTTCCACAAAATAAAAAGCAGGTGTAAAACAATGGCAATATTAGGGATCGAACAACAGACCTTTCATATATTAGGCAATCACTTAACAGACTGTGGTTTAGCAGATGTGATGACACCCCATACTTTTAGCTTGTGTCACTTTTTCAAAACATTAGTTTTATGCTCCATATTAATTTTCGTAATCTACAGTACAGGTACAGAACAGAAGTGTGGTCGAATATTTTTAATGAGTACTATAATCATTCATTATTGACAGGTCAATAAAATTAGACTATAGGAGGGTTGAAGAGTGGGTAAAGGTGCGGGTGGGGGTAATGACCAATCAACGCGCCGAACACCTTTCCTTGTAAGTTGTAATCGTTTAGGTTAGGGTCCGAGGATAATCAATCCGAACCCAGAGAGAGAATACGTACTTTGAAATTTTGATGAAAATAATATAAGGAATTAATTAAATTTTTTTCAACTAAATATTTTATATGAGTATATAACTCTAAATATATATGTTTTACTTTATTACCTAATTGATCAAGCCTGTGTAGGAATGCAGTTGAGAGTGCCTCGCCGGTAGTGCTGGAAGTCTCTGAGAAACCCAAAAATTCCTCACGAACAATGTTGCCGTCGACAAATCTCACGCACAATGCCATCTGCTCCATTGTTGATGCATCCGTGGCTTCGTCAGCAATGAACCCAAACATCCCAGCTTTATTGCATGCAGCTACTAAATCTGAAGAGATCTGTTCTCCTGCGATAGAAATAAGCTCATTTTGAATACTTGGAGATGTGTAAAGCGTGCAAGGGTCGCTAGATTCCAAGTGTTTCTTCAAAATAGTATTGTTCTTTGCTTGAAGTCTTAATAAAGCTTGAAAGTTACCACTTTCGTCGTTGTGGCCTCTTAATGCAATATTCTGTCTGCCACAGAATACTATTGTGTCAACAATGCCGATAAGAATGTGTCGCCTTTTCTCAACAAGTTGGTTGTAGCTGGTGGATATGGAACATTCAATATCACACTTATTCCCGCGTGAGATAGCGAGGAAGTTATCAGCAGCAACTGCTTTATCTAAATGACTGAAACTGTAATGTCATTTACCAGTAAACAAATCCCATTTTTTATACTTATTGAAATACAGTTGACTCTCGGTAACTCGAAATCCAAGGGACTGGGCATTTTACTTCGAGAGAAACGGAATTCGAGTAATGTGGAACTACCGCCATTACGTTGACATTCGTACATGTATATACATGTGCCTGATTGAATGTGTAAAGAAGTAGGTTGTTATTGTTGTTAGCGGCAATGCTGCAATATTTGACCATTGAAATGACAATGTAATTACATTTTAATTTAGTTATATAACTGTTAAAACCAATTAAGTCCTGAAACGGATTAAAGCCACTTAAACGACGTTTTAATAATACATGATGACCGGCAATTAAAAATTACTATGAAACGTGTAAATCACGAGTGACAACATCTCACCTTGATGTCGCCGACCTTTGATCAGTCGGCTGTTTTCACACTTCGACTAATTGAGATGAAAATATGTTGTACTTTAACTGACGGGACCAAATTTTCTTTTCGACTAAACAGGAGTCTCGGTAAGTCAAAATTTGACCTAAGCGGAGTTAAAATACAAAGATAAAGAAGGAAATTTGACGGGACTTTAGAAATTTTTCGACTAAGGCAGAATTTCGAGTAAAGCGATTTTGACTTATTGAGAGTCAACTGTACCACGTTGCGTATACATTTTAATTGTGTTGTTATTCAACAGTGTTTTGCAGGTAAAGGTATCGGTCTCGTCATGCCCTTAACACTACGAAATATCCCAATGAGTATCAATAAGTGAATGAATTGTTGCACAAAAATGTATTTGACTAAATGATAGATCTGAGCTTAGCTTAGTTAAGATTAAAAAGTACCTTGAAGATGTAAATGTCAAATGAGGTCTTAGGTCAAGCAAAATATGGAAAGATAAACTAAAATAGATACAAACGCAGTTGTCAATAATTTGTCTGATTTATCTTAATAGTATATTTAGTATTTATAAAAAATCCTCTTAATCTAAATTCCATAGCCAAAGACATTGGTATTTTCTTAAAAATATCTATATGCGACTATCTTAATTAAAATTCAAGAATGCTTTGTGTTATTATACCGATTAAACATTTAAAATAAAAACGTTTATTGCAGTTTATTTACTTAAAGCGATCGTTTTAATCATTTAATATAATTATTGACGTGCCTATTTATGTTAATTTGAATGCTGCGCAAGATTGATTCTCAATGGGCCAATGCGATTTGATAAATTTCGATAATTATATTTCATTGCAACTTGATATATATAGATTGTATCAGTGTCCAACGCGTCGCTATTACACCAAAAGTAATTGCAAAAGGTCAATACTATGGTATCGCCATTCTTGTTTAAATAAAAAATCGCTGTGTGGGATGACCACACGGACATGTTTATTTTTTCATCGCTTGTGCTGTGACATTTTAATAATGGAGCACTATTATAGCACTAATCTGTTATTTCTTGACATTGACATTCATGCATATTATGTTGCAACTGCTTATCGCTTATACCTAATACTTTCCTTCTAGCTAGGGAAATTTACGAAGGTCTTTAAGAGACATATTTAGTTGACAATTATATCACACTGTCGTTCACTTCAACGTAATACTTTTGAAAGCATGTAATGTAATCTGCATCAAGATCCAAGAAACTTAGATTAATTGTAACAGCTAAGAGTTTGTTTTAAAAGCTAACTTTGTGGATGCACAGCCGAAATCTTCTAATTAAACGCGGTTAAGATATAATTTTCAATTAATCCGATTTGAAAAACACCTTTTTATACAGACAGCTGTCCTTTCTATTGTTTGTTTCAATATTTGCAAAGAAATGTCGTCATTGTAGCAACCAACTTCAAGTAAAGTAACAGTAAAATAATCGATGTATCGATTGATACAATAATCCATCCAACCCACTTATTCCCTTTTCAAGAAATACAGATGACACATTTCTATATGTTTTCATTATAAAGTTCCCGCTTTACACAGATAAAACACCGTTTACAGAAAGAGTGCACTTTATTTCAAAGCTGCCAAGTTAATCGTACATGTAACAATTCATTGTATAAGTGATATATTTATAAAAAGAAATTACAACTGACGTTTGTCAAAAACATACTTATGTCATATGCTACTTTTCATGTGTAAAAATTGAAATGAAGAATGTATAAAATCTTCAATTGGAAATACTAATCTTAAGTAATTTCCTTAACATGTTAGAACTTCCCAAGATTCCCTTCGACACATTCAAAATATCATACCTTAATAATACTGTTCTGTAGAAAATGTTAGCTGTAAACTCTAGAAGCGTAATGATGCAAGTATCAATTGAAACTTTTAAGTATTAACTTTTTTAGTTTTGCATTTTTCCTGATCATCAATTATTCGTGTTTAATCAAGTATTGTTAACAGGACTCCATAGGGTTTTTTATGGCATGATAGACTGGTAATGTTTTTACCCGCATTTTTTTGTACAATTTGATGAAGGTCTGAACTTATAACTTGTGTCCAAATTTTCACATCACCTCAACTCGTTTTTGTTGTCAGAATAATCATTTTTATTTTGTGTAAAAATACCCCGATATGAAAAGTGTTGCTACGCTTTACTAAGAAGTGCAGTAACTATAATAATTGTTTTTTACTAGTATTTAATTTTTCTTAAATATTTAATTCCCTTTCGAGAAAGATAATAGGAAAGATAGAAGAACGAAACATATTAATTTTTAAATCTATCAAATAATGCAACAATTTGAAATAGTTTTCATTTTGTTCAAGCGAGTAGAAATTTGGGTTGAATTTGCAAAACCTGGCATGGCAAACAGAAACAGAAAAATAATAAGAGATAGAAATAAGTTGTATCAAAGAGTTTGATGAATTACGGTCAAGTGAATATTTGAAACTAGTTTTTTATATGGACAGTTTACCGTTTAAATTTTAAAGGCCGAAATAGTGAAATAGAATGAAAACGTGTCGGCATGTACAGCAGGAAAAGTTCTGATTTGTTTTGTTTCAAATGCATTTAGTAATACTTTGAAGTATGTTTATATTTGCATGCAATTGTTATAGCTATTTACATTGTTTCTTAAACCTTATTTTATTAAGTTTACTGTATTATGTAAATATAGATAACTCTTTCTGAGACACCCTTAAAGTTTAAGGAAAGCTTTAAATACAAAATCAGTGTTTTGTTTTATTCTGCTTTCATTGAATGTACAAAAACTTTGAAATAGAGTTCAAATAAAAAGCTTTCATTACTTATTATAATAATTAAAATCATAATCACAGTGTTTGAGTCTTCCTATATGACAGTAATTTGAATCTCGGCCACATATGGTGTCTCATTATTGTCTAAACATATTTGTGGAAATCCCCAAGAGAGTACGAATGGATGAAAATAAACATAATTACACATCCCCACTGTTCTAAATAGACTGGTCAATGTCTGAATCAATGAAATGTTGCAACTAGGGCGTTTAAAGCTCTTACTGCTTGTTCTTAAGGAGCATTTTGGTTATTGCCTTTCATGAAGACAATGTATATAATAGAAACGGAACAATATCTTTAGGAATAAGAATGATGTATGAGGAACATATATTTAAAAAAATAGAATGCGTACAATTTCAGCAGCAAAACAAAAATCCAGGAACATGGTATCATATTTGGTTTACAATTGCAATGCAAAATGTGAAAAGAGAGCCTTATAAATTCCTCTTCAAAACATCCCAAGCTTTATTGTATTGCTTTCAATGTCACATGCAAACATAAGACAAAACATTATCGAACAAGTTTACGGTATTTACATGGATGTTCTAGTTGTTCATAAACTGCAAAATGGTCGGATCTCAAGTTTTGGTAACATTAAAGTGTTGGCATTTCCAAGCTTTAGAGAGAGTGACAACTTTTCTGGGTGTATATACAAATGCATGGCATTATACAATTATCAAAACAACTGCTCAGGTCAAGCTAGACTTGATTTAGCAAACAGGTTTAAAATATAATATGGTAATTAATTAACGGGATATGCTATGTCTTTCCGTTTGTTAAATATTCAGAAATATGTTTTTTGCTCTGTAATGTTAAAATTGAGTGTTAAATGTAATTTTATTACTTATATTAAAAACCATCATTAAGGTAATTGCTTTTGAGGTAAAGAAATGCAAAATGAGAATTAAGAAAGTGGTACTTCAAAGTATATTAATATTTTCATTTAAAACTGCAAACAACATTTAGTTAATGACGCCGAACACATTTAAGGCGACAATTAGTAGATCAGGAAATACACATGCATTACTAGCAATCAAATTTGATGTGTTTAATGACAATATAATTAGTCGTGTCATATCTGACCAATGGCTGCTTGTTGTCATTAAATTAAACTTAAATATATCTTTAATTTTTGTGCGCTTCTAAGTCTTGAACATTTATGAACTAATATCAGCCGTTATCTTCTTTGAATGTATATCCGTAAAGGACAATACATTATAAATATTTTATATTCGCGTCATCTATGAGAAGTCATAATTAAAACTGTTAAAAGGCAAATGTCAGGTAGCTTTATAAAAGGTAATATTTGTTACGAAACATTTAACCATGACATAAAGGTTACCATTTTACTATCGTAGTTTGTCACATTCAAAACAAATTCATTTGGTTTATTTACTTTTTTACTCTAATCCTTTCATTTTCTTATTTTGCATTTCTACAGATATGACGATCATTTAACAATTTTATGCAAATCATAATGTGAACTGAATAATATAAAATATATTTTTACGTAGCAATAATTGTTTTCATTTTAGTCAGAGCAATATACACATCGCGTTAACAATTGACCTTTCGCTAATTAAAGAACAACAAAAAAGGTTGTTCTGAATATCTATAATTTCAAATAAAATGAGCACATGAGAAAATATCTCCATTTCTTTCAAATATATAACTGTAGTATACTAGTCTGCTTGAGAGATTCTGTAAAACATTGTGGATCAACATAGATGTTTACATTCCGTCTACAATTACGTACGGTAATTCCCAAAAGAGAACAGATTCTCGATATCAAACCAAATTACACACAATATGTTCACAGACAGGATGGTCAATGTCTAAATCAGAGACACAATTTGTAACTTTGTAACAACTAGTATATCAGCTGTAGCTGGAAAGGTCTAACGAATATTCAAAATCGTAACATAATGCTAATTTTTTTTTTTTTTGCAAATTATTGTTATTGTTAAAGGAGAGTTAAATTTACTTTGATACTGCAATCATGTTGTCAAATGGAACAAGCATATTGAAATAAATTATATAAAGTTGTTATGGTTAAAGCTTATCTACGTTACGGCATCATCTTTCAAAGAGCTTGAAAGTATCCTTGCTTGACTGAATCAGATGTGAAAAGGAGTCGACAAAGTCGAGCCCACAACCATGAGGGATAAGTGTTTCGAGTCATTCCGCAACGATGGTCTACGGTATGGTATATTTTTTGGAAGCGTTCAAACCGCTTCACAATTTTCAAATATTGATTTGTGTTATCATTATATTTTTAAATATCAAATTGCTCAAAATTTACAACATGTCTATGGCAATTGAAATATATACCTGAACAGATTTTCTTTAGGATTTGCGAGAAAAAAGTAATAAAGTGTATGGAAAACGAAATGGTATCAATTTGTTGCCGATGTCGTGTGGAATTCTATATTCATGGTTCACATAAATGAAAAAGTATTTTATTGTTCATTGTTATAAAGAGCCTTGATATAGATAAATACAAACCTGTTTTTCCTTTCTGTGTTATTTATACGATAAAATTGCTATCAATTTCTGGAAAATGTAATATCGTATATTGTATATCTATCTATTGAGTATTAAGATTTGATACGCAATTATTTATTTGCAAACATTGTTGTTCTCCCAATGTATTCCCTTTTTGATAAGTAAACAACAAGGCATTCTGATTCACCTTGATTTGCAAACGCCCCATGATTATCATCTATATGTCAGAATAATTATTGTCATGTTCATTTAGCAAAAGTGAAATGTTATCAGGTATAGGGATAGTTGCGGTGCGTCATTGTAATAATTAATTCATCACGACCGTTAGATATGGGTATTCTAATGACATATAACGACTCTGGCCATGGACGTAATCGAAGAAAATGTTATTTTTAGAAACATTAACTTGAAGGCAGAGTTATTTCTGTGCTCTTCATTAATAAAAAAAAACAATTTTAATAAAAGGTGTGTATTTAAAAGTGCAACTAATTTTAATGGGATTCAACAATAGTAGAATGTTGTTGATTTTAGTTTGACAGATGTTAAGATAACATCACAAGGATTTAACATTCACTTTTATCAATACAAGTTATCAGTATAGGGTTCAAAATTGAGCCATATTGTATTGGCGCGAAATAGGTAAGTATAACGCCGGTATAAAATCAATCTTAATATGTATTTGAGGTTACATTAAGTCAATGTAATATTCAAGCATTTATCAATAAAATATTACTGTAACAGTCATGCTGTTGCAAATGAAAAATGCTTACTATTTTCGTCTTTTCGGCATTTATATATATCATATTGTCAAAGGGCAGACGAGTATGGACTGTTCTTTCCAAAAAAGAAAAGACTATTTTTGTTTCAGGATAATACCTACGGATTTGGTTCTGGCATAAATCTAAGACATAAATCATACATATAGACAAGATCGTTTAAATAATCGTCATAACCATTCAATATAGTTTTTAAAAGGAACTCCCTAGAGAAAAGGAACTTTACATTTTTAGTAAGTACTGTCTCGGTAGATTGATTCAGCTGAATTGCGTTTGATATAGTAACAATATGAACGTTAAGAAAGTATTCTTTGCGAAACCATGTATTAACTTATACATGCTTAAGATCTAGTCACAATTACATAATGTTATCATTAAGATAACTATTAATGAGGCATTTGATATGAAATTTTAGGTATGATTAATGATAATAAATTAAACCAGGCTTAGTGAAAAAGACATTGTATTTAACAATCATGATAGAGCTTCAGGCAACGTTTGTTGTATACATCTTCGTGTTGATAATGACTGGCAACGATATGTAGACCGTTGAAATGAATGGTGTGATAGTCGATGGAGCACTGGTTGACCTCTCTTCAAGGTAATTGCTATATGTTTAAAGTGACATTAAGCCCATGTAAAGGTATATAGTGAGTGAACAGGTGAGAGTCAAAATAAATTTTCATTTTGCCATAATTCCTTTTGATTTAATGATTTACTTCGCGTAAACAATAAATAACCACTGGATTCAAATGAAATTTCAGTAAATATTATTTAGAATTTACCTGAAACGTTCAATTTATAAAACGAGTGGGGCAGTTTATTTATATTTTAGACAGATTTAAATTTTATCCAATATAATCTAATCTTATCTAAACATCAAGTCAATTCAGCACAACTTGAAAATGAAAATGTAAGCATAAAGTCACTTTAAGATTAAAAAAGGACAAGCTAACCGTTTCATTTAATAAACAAAGTAAAATATGGTCAATCATATCTGTCATATCTCCTAACATGTGGCCAAAAGCTGATTAAAGTTATGCTGAGTAAATTACATGTAAAAGCAAAACAAAGTTTTAGTTTGTTGGTCTGTAATAAGGGCAGGAACTAAATCTTATGACATGTCTGTTGACATGGTGAATATTTCAAACAATCTTTCCATATCAATTTCACTGAACTTCTTGATACGACTCAAACTATTCTTTCAAACTTTACAAATGCATTTTTTACATTTAACCTTTAATACAAAACTATATAGAATCAAATCTATAAATGCAGCAGCAGTAATCTATAAAAAGTTATTCATGAAGTGTTTCTTAAGATTATAAGCCCAAGTTACAGAATTGCTAATCAGGTTTGCCCGAATAAAAGTACTTCGAATCAGAGGCAATTCCCACGGGGACAACTTTACAAAAATAAACCTAATTACATATGCGACTGTTCAAGAATAGGATGGGTAATGTCTGAATCAATGAAGCAGTAGAAAAGAAAACCTATCAAATAAAACATGAAGAATGGTTCAGTAACTACACGATTAGGATCGCAACTTAAAACTTTGATAAATACTCTTATAGGAAGCAGATTAAATCATATTATTGTGTTTAACAATTATAGTGTGGTTCATAAATAATTAAATTTAACAACTTGATAGTGATATTCATAAAACGGGAGTTTAAACCATGTATAACCTTGATATGATTAGATAAATCTATATTGTTGTTCTGTTTTCTGTTTAAATACGATTAAAATGCCATGCATTTCTGGAATATGTAAAAATGTATATCTATCTTCTGAGTATAAAGTTGTGATACGTGATTAAATATTTGGCAATATGTGGATATTGTCAGGTATTCTTCACCTGTTTTTGATAATTTATCAACGTGGCATTCATCTTGTTTTGCATTTATATACGGCCTAGGATTATCACCTATACCAGAATATTTCTTCTTACGTTCCTTAAAAGAGATTAAATATTATCAGTTGTTAGATATCTATAGCGGTTGTTATGTAATTCATTGATATCATAGAATGTGTCGCTTTAAATATCTTTAAGTAATCTGACATTTGATGTGATCCCGGAAAAAAGTATTTTCAGAAACTTCAAAGCTAACTTCCAAGTTGGGAAAACAGTATATAGATTTATGATTGCAAACATCGAGTTTGTGTCCTCAAATATTTTACAAACAACTTCGGCAACACAAATTACAGTTAACCAATTATTGTATTGGTGACAGTATAAAGCATGACAAACTTTGAAACAGCAAAAAGTTTCAGTATTAGTAAAAACAATATAAACTTTGTAAATATCTGATGTTAAGCAGTGACTTATTTATTGAATGGCGTTTTCCCCCTTGTCGATCTTTGTATTCATAATTAAGTCATGAGTTTATAAAAAAACACATCTGTGGAAAAGCATTTGTTAAGTTGCTTTTTTTTTACCTTTATTATACAAAATATTTCTATTGATACAAAATGTGTGTTTGAAGTAAGAAAAGCTTTAAAATGTTAAAGCTTTATATCTAATGCAACAATTATTGTTTGAATTATAGAAATGAATACTAAAATGTCTAATTAAATAAATATGTTTGTAAATTGTCTTTAAAGTGAATGGCGCATGCACAATCATTGCCTAACTGATAAAACGTTACTTTAAATAGCAGAATAATAATTTGTTCCGGAATATTTTATTCTGTTTGAATAAGACAGACATCTAATGTTACAATTCTTTCGAGAAACGACCACAAAATGTTATAAACAATATTAAAATATAGATTTATTTTATTGGAAAATTGATAATCTGTATGATCTGCATACATTTCGCCAAAATATATTATAAGAATAATAGTATTAAATACATGTCCGTGAAGTACGCGGGCTAACGGGCTAGCAGTCTAGCGGGCTAACAGTATGAACTGAGCGGGCTAGCAGTCTAGCGGGCTAACAGTGTGAACTGGGCGGGCTAGCAGCCTAGCGGGCTAACAGTGTGAACTGGGCGGGCTAGCAGTCTAGCGGGTTAGCAGTGTGAACTGGGCGGGCTGGCGGGCCAGCGGGCTAAAATCTAAAACTTTATTGATTGAACATAAAAACGTTATGATACATTACCTGGCAGTGTGAAGTGGGCGGGCTAGCAGTGTAGCGGGCTAGCAGTGTGAACTGGGCGGGCTGGCGGGCCAGCGGGCTAAAATCGACATCATAAGTTAAAGGGAGACACTAGTCAAAATTTTCATATTTTAGATTTTAATTTTCTATCCAATATTCTATAAATGTCATCGAAATGAATAGACTAAGCAGTCCTTGAAACAAAATTTGTTTCCATATAAAGAAAAAAATGTTGGTTTCCTAACCTGACCCACGCGGGTCAAGTTACAGCATTTAGATTTCACCATAGTTATCACCGTGAACTATAAAAACGTAATAGAACCTGTCAAATGAGCGACTTAGGCTTGTTTTAATCTTACAATATCTACAATATTTGTTTTGTTAACTTCTAGGGATTGTAATTGTCAAATGACTTGTTTTAAAACTACTCATTAGTTCTTTCTGCGTCGTCATTTCGTTCAACATATGTAGACTTATTTAGGTTTTAAACTCACATTATAAAGTATTTATACAGACAAAAAACATGCAGGGACTTTTAATCACTTTTTAAACTTCATTTTAGCATAAGTTAAGTAAATATGGTAAATTTAATATTTTGTCATATATTTGCCTGAGTATCCCTTTAAAGAGGTCTTTTGGTAATGAAAACTGATGGGTGAAGTGATTACAGATTTGAAACCTATGTGAATACTGATGGCTGAAAATAACAAAGGGCAATAACTCAAAAATTATGCAGGTACAGTTATCATTCTTGTGTGCTGCACTCATCGTCTATGAGATCTATCCACCTATGAAGTTTCAAGTTTATACCACTATATGAAAGATAACAAAGGGCAATAACTCAAAAAATATGCAGGGTGGAGTTATCATTCTTGTGCACTGCACTCCTCCTCATTATGATCTATCCACCTATGAAGTTTCAAGTTGATACCTTAAATACTTTTTGAGATATGCTCCGGACAAAAATGACGGACGGAAGGACGGACGTACTTATAGACGCGTGCAACTCTATATGTCTCCCACTTCGTGGAGTCATAAAGAATCCATATACAAACTAGACTTACAAAAATCAATTTCAAATAAGGTTAAAACATTATTCCGATATGTTCCTCTTATAAATTGCCCATATCAACAAAGCAATTTAGAGGACATAATATGCATGCTCTTGAACCAAAAATACAAACTTCAAATCGACGTCACCTACAGATAAGATTCAAATGTTTGTTCAGTAATGTTTAATATGTTTTATTCGGATCAGCTTAATGTAACTTAATCTAATTACAAGTAATGTGTAATGTGAAACTCTTCTAACTGACACAAGTAGTATCACAGTAGTTGGTAAATATTGAGTTGCGCTCAACCCGAAGCTAAACGGCGTGGGCAGTAATATGCATTTCCATTACTGCCAATGAACAGGCTCATTAAACCGAGCCTGCAATATTTTCATATTGTGTCGCGTTCGTTCCCTTTTCATATATTGTGATTAGTTTCCACTTATAAAAGGTTTTCTCCATTACTTCGAGCGCCACTTGCTTTCGGAGATCTGGCATATCGTCCTGAAATAAACATTTCAACACAATAAAAAATACTTGGCCTTCTAGTTTCAAAATTACGGATTTCATTAAAGGAACATTTTTGGTACGATAAATTATATAACTGCTTTATTTTGTAATATTGCATACAATAGCAAAAAAGAATTAACTACATGAACAGCTGTTCACAGTTTGGTTAAAATCAAGATCACCAATTCAAACCTTTGAAAAGTCATTTCCATACAATAACTCATGTTTATGTAGGAGCGAATTGTAAGTGTTATTTGATTTTCTTTCTGAAGGGAACCCCCTACATACCGAAGTCCAAAAATTCATTCATATGTTATGCACAGTATATATCACTGATTTCTATCCCCTTTTGCAAAACTGGAGTTATGGCGCGGAAATGACATTTCTAAAAATTGACATAGTAACCTAGATTTTAAGGAAGCGTGACCAAGTTTAGACCGTAAAGTGATCTTAAGTACCCACTTCACACTGCCAGGTAATGTATCATAACATTTTTATGTTCAATCAATAAAGTTTTAGATTTTAGCCCGCTGGCCCGCCAGCCCGCCCAGTTTACACTGCTAGCCCGCTACACTGCTAGCCCGCCCACTTCACGCTGCCAGGTAATGTATCATAGCATTTTATGTTCAATCAATAAAGTTTTAGATTTTAGCCCGGTGGCCCGCCAGCCCGCCCAGTTCACACTGCTAGCCCGCTACACTGCTAGCCGCCCACTTCACACTGCCAGGTAATGTATCATAACGTTTTTATGTTCAATCAATAAAGTTTTAGATTTTAGCCCGCTGGCCCGCCAGCCCGCCCAGTTCACACTGCTAGCCCGCTACACTGTTAGCCCGCCCACTTCACACTGCCAGGTAATGTATCATAATATTTTTTATGTTCAATCAATAAAGTTTTAGATTTTAGCCCGCTGGCCCGCCAGCCCGCCCAGTTCACACTGCTAGCCCGCTACACTGTCAGCCCGTCCAATTCACACTGCTAGGAAATGTATCATAAGGTTTTAATGTTGAATCAATAAAGTTTTAGATTTTAGCCCGCTGGCCCGCCAGCCCGCCCAGTTCACACTGCTAGCCCGCTACACTGCTAGCCCGCCCACTTGACACTGCTAGGTAATATATCATAACATTTTTATGTTCAATCAATAAAGTTTTAGATTTTAGCCCGCTGGCCCGCCAGCCCGCCCAGTTCACACTGCTGGCTCGCTACACTGTTAGCCCGCCCACTTCACACTGCCAGGTAATGTATCATAACATTTTTATGTTCATTAATAAAGTTTTAGATTTTAGCCCGCTGGCCCGCCAGCCCGCCCAGTTCACACTGCTAGCCCGCTACACTGCTAGCCCGCCCACTTCACACTGCCAGGTAATGTATCATAACATTTTTCATGTTCAATCAATAAAGTTTTAGATTTTAGCCCGCTGGCCAGCTGGCCCGCCCAGTTCACACTGCTAGCCCGCTACAACTGTAAGCCCGCCCACTTCACACTGCCAGGTAATGTATCATAACATTTTTATGTTCAATCAATAATGTTTTAGATTTTAGCCCGCTGGCCCGCTGGCCCGCCAGCCCGCCAGTTCACACTGCTAGCCCGCTACACTGCTAGCCCGCCCACTTCACACTGCCAGGTAATGTATCATAACATTTTTCATGTTCAATCAATAAAGTTTTAGATTTTAGCCCGCTGGCCAGCTGGCCCGCCCAGTTCACACTGCTAGCCCGCTACACTGTAAGCCCGCCCACTTCACACTGCCAGGTAATGTATCATAACATTTTTATGTTCAATCAATAATGTTTTAGATTTTAGCCCGCTGGCCCGCTGGCCCGCCAGCCCGCCCAGTTCACACTGCTAGCCCGCTACACTGTCAGCCCGTCCAATTCACACTGCTAGGAAATGTATCATAAGTTTTTAATGTTGACTCAATAAAGTTTTAGATTTTAGCCCGCTGGCCCGCCAGCCCGCCCAGTTCACACTGCTAGCCCGCTACACTGTCAGCCGTCCAATTCACACTGCTAGGAAATGTATCATAAGGTTTTAATGTTGCATCAATAAAGTTTTTAGATTTTAGCCCGCCAGCCCGCCAGCCCGCCCAGTTCACACTGCTAGCCCGCTACACTGTTAGCCCGCCCACTTCACACTGCCAGGTAATGTATCATAACATTTTTATGTTCATTAATAAAGTTTTAGATTTTAGCCCGCTGGCCCGCCAGCCCGCCCAGTTCACACTGCTTGCCCGCTACACTGCTAGCCCGCCCACTTCACACTGCCAGGTAATGTATCATAACATTTTTATGTTCAATCAATAAAGTTTTAGATTTTAGCCCCTGGCCCGCCAGCCCGCCCAGTTCACACTGCTAGCCCGCTACACTGTTAGCCCGCCCACTTCACACTGCCAGGTAATGTATCATAACATTTTTTATGTTCAATCAATAAAGTTTTAGATTTTAGCCCGCTGGCCCGCCAGCCCGCCCATTTCACACTGCTAGCCCGCTACACTGCTATCCCGCCAACTTCACACTGCCAGGTAATGTATCATAACGTTTTTATGTTGAATCAATAAAGTTTTAGATTTTAGCCCGCTGGCCCGCCAGCCCGCCCAGTTCACACTGCTAGCCCGCTACACTGTTTAGCCCGCCCACTTCACACTGCCAGGTAATGTATCATAACGTTTTTATGTTCAATCAATAAAGTTTTAGATTTTAGCCCGCTGGCCCGCCAGCCCGCCCAGTTCACACTGCTAGCCCGCTAGACTGCTAGCCCGCCCAGTTCACACTGTTAGCCCGCTAGGCTGCTAGCCCGCCCAGTTCACACTGTTAGCCCGCTAGGCTGCTAGCCCGCTCAGTTCATACTGTTAGCCCGCTAGACTGCTAGCCCGTTAGCCCGCGTACTTCACGGACATATTAAATACACATTTTTATATATAAAAATGTTAAGGGTCTTACAAGGACCTAAATTGCAATTGAGATAATTAAAGAAATATTGAAATTAACGTCAAAGAGGAAAACTATTTTGCTTCATATAGAGATAGTTATCTATTCAGGGGAGAAACTTCATTCAGTAAAATAATAACGCTCACACATATATTACAACAGTAAACCGATATAACTGTTTTTCACCGAGCAGACATACATACTCACAGACTGCTTTTTGTTTTTGTTCTAGTTTTATTCGTTGAAAATTTAGTACTTAAACAGAATAAAATACTTTATGAATACTTTTTATCACAAAGAATAACGTTTACAAATTTCTATAATTGTGACGGGAGTTTGGTAGTACAGGATTTATTACCGAGATAATAGAGATGGTATGCAAGCTATTTCAGTAATAATTGTAAAATTCTGTAATAAATATTTTGTTCTCGGGATGCTAACAATACTTTGTTTTAGTAAATGTGTATTATGTACGTTAGGATTATGTTTTCTCTATCTTTGTTATGCATTATGTTTATAAACTAAACATTATGTAATATTATGTTTTTTTACGATTCACATCAGATATTTTTTGAGTTTCGTGTTTGACGTCTGTAATTGAATTTTATATATTATCACATATAGGGTAACCTGTGCAATTCATATATACGGCATATTGTTGAGTATATTGTAACAGTTGATACATTTTTATTGTTACTGATAATTATTAAAAATTGGTTTATTTGTTTTTACTCTGATATTTTAAGACAAGAATGATAACAACTTAGTTAACATTAAGCATTATTCAATTTTATTAATACACTGCATGTTATATGCTAGCAATATTTAATTAACAAATGTCTGGATTCATTCAAAACGGAAATATCTCTTATGTAAAACAAATGGCTACACCATATTTGTTTTCCTATTTTATAAAATTATTTGTTTAATTTTTTTATTCATTTGTGTAAAAGACACGTTGTCAATGTTTTAAAATATTGATGACCGTATTCATAGTGTTTATTTTGTCTGTAATTATAACGTCTCACTGCCATTATCAGATCGAATACAAAAGGTTAAGCTGTTGCTTCTGTCAACACACGGTGGAGTGTAATCTTTCTTTGGAATGTATCAACTGACAAGCAGAAGGTGTACGATATTTCACTATTTTTGTACAATACAAAGGATTTTACAGTATGGAAGGCCAAAGTCTACCACCAAAAAGTACAAATCTAGCAAACGGTGTACATAGTGTTCAGGGATTGACATTAAGTCCTACATTCCATTTATATAATCATTTGAAAAAATAACGACTCGGAAACCTTTGTTAAGATTAAAACAAACAAACAAACAAAAAATTCCATCCAATTGTTTTAAATGGAAAACCGTACGGTAGATGGAATCACATAAATAAATGATGATGATGATGTATCGAAAAAAATGACGATCTTCCAAGTTGATTGGGATATATACAGAGGAAAGAACACTTTATTGGCAAATTAACGAAACGAAAATAATGGATTCTATGTGTGTCATAGAACAATTCGGAATACAACTTCTATTTTAGGATATCTCTCCTCATAGTCATATTTATTTTAAATGTTTCATGTTTATAATGAATTTTAAATAATTGATTAAAATATATGCCATAAATAGTGCTTTTGGAGATCATGTTAAATCTGAAGGGCAAATACATTGTTTTATTTAGTACACTTGGAAAATATTTCATAAATAACCAATTTGAATCTGATTTCACGGAATTATTGCATATTAATTAAAACCAAATCCTTACTGTATAATTCTGCATACTTTATCACAATAAATTAGTAAAATTAAGACAGCAAGAGATAAATGAATATAAATAAGCATCATTTTTGTCGTAATTATCATTTTGGATAAGGAGGGATTGCATATAATGTTTAATGTAAGTACAAAAAGTATCGGAAAGGAATTATAAAATGCGTAATGTTCGATGATAAACAGGAATACATTTTTACAATAATTTTCTTGTTTCTTTGTAATTTGTAAACGTGTATATTTTTCTGTTTGAATGTTGTTGTTTTTTATATTAGGTAATAATGAACTTACGTCAAAAAAGTGTTCAACGAAATAGGTACGAATTAAAATACAGTTTGAACATGGTATTAAAAAGGGTTTTTGTATTTTAAGAATCACCAAAGACACCCTGACGTTATTTCTATAAATTAAATATAATACAAACAAAAAACACGTGTAGGCACCGCAGTGTGCTCATTGTTTTTACGACTTATTGCAATGTTTGATGGACTTGTTTGTATTATTGCGTAAAAAAATTATGATTACAAGTGCAATTAAGTATGTTTGTTTTGGACGTTAAAGTTCTGGGGTTTGTGTATTTTCTTTTCACTTTTTTTACCTTTTACTAAAGAAAGGGTATATGACTTGGCAACTGTCGCTGTCGGTCGGCCTTTTTCTATTTCTCTCGTTTCCACTTGTGTCAAATTTTATAATGTGCAGAGATCAAATTTTGATATCAAAGGTCTTGAACGTTGTGCGTTAAATGTTGTTATTAGTTTGATGTTTTAAATTAGTCTGCCTCTCTTTTCATATTATTATAAAGACATAACAAATGCTTTTTTTACTTATCGTTTTAATACATTTAAAAAAAGGATTCACACATGTATATCATATTTATATTAAGAATTTGTCGAAAAAACGATCGGCAACATAATCCGTATGGACATCACACTATGTGTTCGTCGCATGCAAAGAAAAAGCTTAAATAGTAATGTTAGCGTGTTTTCCGATGTGATTTCACTGAACGTATGCTGTAAATTATTAGTTGATGACTTCTGTAGATAACATACGCAAACTGAAGTTAAAAAAATTCCCAGATAATCATTTGGATTTATGCCAGCCTTGCTATCAAAATGCTCTGTAAGTGTAAAATAAATACATAACAAAGCAATAATTCACGACATTTTGACTGCTGTTTTCTTCACTCGCCAAATTATAACAACATTGTAAAAAACATTGAATCATAATTATTATTACAATCGTTTGTGTTCTGTTAGATTAATCATTGATCAATGTTTGCATATATTGTCTGTATATAGTTCTGTAAAAATCCTCAAGAAAGACATAACCTGTAAATATCAATTAACATTAATTTTGCAAACGACATTCTTTTATATCTTTTCAAAAATGTTCAAATATCTTCCCACCAAATGATAATTCATTCAAAAAATAAAAAGTGTACGTTCCTTAAGACAAACAAATGCACCCTGATTTGTGAGGGTAAATTTTGCGTATTTTCCCTAAACAAGAGCATAATGTATTTAAAGCCACAACAAATCAGTTATTCTAACTTAATGTGCGTTACCATTTGATTGCGCAAAGAATATTTTTTTAAAAATGAATACGTATTGATATTTTGCGAAGAAAAAGTACTTAGGTGTAAAAAAGTTTGATATTGCAAATTAATGCGTTTCTCAATTTTCTTAATGAAAATAATCGGAATACTTGTATTCAACATTTTTATTCTTAGAAGTCCTTTTTATTATAACTTACAATTATAATAATTATTATTTCATTCAGGTTGGCATGTGCTTATTCGCTTCAGGTAATGAAAATAATCTTCACTTTGTCCGTGACATACGTTGACAGATACAAATGTTTTGCCTGTTTTTTTTTGTTTTATCATCAATTCATCGGTCATATAGAAAAAAAGAACCAGACCTGAAATACATACTGTACATTAAATTTGTATTAGTTTATCGCTTTTTTAAATAACTGTTAAGCAGTAAATTTGCAGAACTGTACACCTTAACAGTTATGGCTATATCATTAACGTACAATGACAATTGTATAAGTAAAAAGAAAACCTCCACAACAGGACAGATGAAATATTAAAACATTTATCTTTGTTACCATATATATTGATTTATTCTACTTTGTGACGAGATAGCATTACAAACAAAAGTGTGATAAATCAGTATGTGGAAGAAATATTATTATCATATTACTAAAACTTGCTACCGAAATAGAACAGGGAAGTTTAGGTTTGTATTGAAAAATTTCAAAGCCGTGTATATCAACAATATATCAACAATACTGGCATACAATTGATTGTGATTCTCTTTAAGAGTGCATATAACTAAGGTCCGTATTTGACGTCAAGCATTTCATGCAATTACAATGAAGCCATGTCTTCGTAAATCGCTTATAATTTTTTATTATCATATTTAATCCTTTACTCTAATTAGCAATATGTATTGCATCAGCTTAGACATTTTAGTAAACTGATGCAAAGCTCCTGTAGCCTGGGCATTATTGCAAAAATTACCTCCAGGAATCATATATTCGTGTGCATTTTTACCTTGTTCAACATATTGTAATGAACTTTGAATATGATATAAATAAGTGGCGACATGGCCGAGTGGTTAACCGCGTCGGACTAGTAATATAATAATTGCTAGCTGCACGGATTCAAACCCCGTCAATTTCTTTGAGCAAGAAACTTTGCAATCATGGCTCAATACTGGTTGGTTCCAAGAACAGATTCGAAAGTGTGTTTATTAGCTTTTTGCTTCCTACACAATCGAAATATATCATTCAATCGAAACTAAAGTAATTCTGTATAAACCAAATCATTTATACACGTTGGTCATCATCATCGTGCATTGTTATCATTTTCTTTTTATTATAATGCCAAATTCTGTTGCATTCATGTAAACTTGAAAATGCTATTATGCAGAGTGTCACTAAGTAAATTGATTGATTTAAAAACTAGAAAGTGTACTTTCCCTGGTTTAGACAACAAAACATGACGAAACATTTTTTTTTCTTTCTGGTATTTTTTATTTGTTTTTATTTTAACTTATATATTATATATTTTTTTTTGCCCAATGCAAATGCATTTGCTCATAATTCTAGAAGATAGGTTGTGGCCTGTTCTAAAGTTCCTAGTACTTGCGTATTCAATATGCATTAAACTGTGTAAAGATAAGTCACCCCGTGGTAACGGAATAAAAGGATTTTTGCCCTCTAAAGAAAATCATCTAAACGATAAAATCGCATTTTAAGACAACTAAAATGTTTCTTTCATGTGGTTTCATGTACCTCTTAAGTCTCAAATATCTTGGGAATTACATGATGGATAGGACCAAAAGTGTCTCTGCAATATTTATTTTCTAACTCTTTGCTTGTACTTGATTAAATGCCTAGAGAATGTTTTTTTTTACACAAAAAGAAACAAAAATGATACAAATAGTAAAGAATACCCGGGGTTTTAAAGGGGGGGAAAAAACAAAAAATATTTTACATTTTCTTTTGCCCCGAATTTCTATTTGCAGTAAAGTATTACATAAACCCTTAATATGACGTTAAAAGGGAGAAAATATAAAAGCTTCAAGACGGTAAAGATGGGAAATGCGCGACCCTATTGTAAATTTATTAATTTTTTTTTTTTCAAAAAATAGTTTGAAACAAGTATTTATTTTTCGTATTTTTTAAAAAAAATACTAAATCAAAAACCCAGCCCGCAAAAGTTTTTAATTTTGAATTATAAAAAATAAATTTTTGTAATTATAAGAAAACGTCCCAAATTTTTTTTTATGAAAATTAAAAAGTGATAAAAAATTTAAACAACTGGGAGGAAAAATATTGGTGTACACTTATTAAATTTAAAAAAAAAAAATGACACTATTTATAATTATTATTATACATGTATTTCTTACTAAGATTTGTAGTATTTTACCAAAGAATTTATAGCGTTTTCATTAGATGTAGCTTAACGTTTTTTACAATTGAATAAAAACATTTAGAATTGTTATTTTAACGTTTTTATGTTTTCATTTTTGAGTTACAATTTGCCAGTGAGTGCCCTCGTTTGAATCAGTTTTTACAAACTTATCATTCATTTAAGTGGGCTTCATTTCCATTAAAGATAAGCGTAAAATAAATATATCCTCGCTCAATATTTGGCGTAGCATAAAGTTTTAATGCCATGTCTTAGCCAAAGGCGTTTTTTTGTATTGCGAAACATTAAATTGTAATGCAGACATTTATAAGATAATATTATAAAGAGAAGGTGTTATTGTGCCAGACATGTTGACATTTTAATCAATATTACTATTTTTATTACTTCAGCCAAAACTCTTGTAAGATGGTTTTTCAAGCCTATGTAGAATTGCATGCCTTATAAAATTAAGAAAATAATAAAGAGCAAACGCATTGTGAAAAAGGAAATATAGTTATTATTCTGTCGGCGTCGGGTTAATATGTATGTGTTTCCTAGAGGTAGCAAGGTTATAGAAATGAGAAATGCTGCCATAAAATCGACGGAAATAGTATACTTGTTTATTCCGCTTAAAGGCCACAACATTTTTTAATGTTTTTTTTTTTCTTCGAAAAGCGTTTTTTCATTTTTGATTTCTCTTGACAGTTTTCCAAAAAGGTGATCAGATACTCATTGGCCAACTTACTGTTTCCACCTTTTTATCTTATTCTGTTGCTGGTTTGGTAAGTAGTACATTAATTTAATAGTAAATAAGTGTTTGTATCAAAAGTCAAATAATTAAATTTTGTTTATATTTTGCTTTTTCATAGCATATTCTTTCACATTTGACGATACTTTCGTTATACGAAAATCGTCGAAATGCTCTTGCAACCTTTTATGTGAGTTTTCATAAAACTCCTGCTTGCCCGTTTTTTAAGAAGGAATCTTTTTTTTGTTCAAAGACATCAGAAGATTTTAATAAAAGCTCCTACGTCTGATGACAAGCACTAATGTTGCTTTAACAATAAAGCCACTAAAATTGTATGGTTATAAAAACAATCGTCCTTTTTTTTTTATTTGAGTGTTATACCAAGACCAAAAAAAAGCAAATGAACATTTACTGAAATCAGTGATCCTTTGAATACCATTGTGGTACATTAAAAGGGTATTCAAGTAAGAAGACGATGAAGTAAAATAAAATCTTTACATTTCCTGCCATATTCCCATTCCCAATTTTATAATTTACTTCGTAAAAACAATGCTAAAAAATCATGTGGGCCCAAAGGGAAACTGCTCTGGGAATACCCTCGCAATATTTTCCCTGTAACGGGTTGTATTTATAAAAAAAGTTGTGCAGTCTTTTTTACTTTGGGAGCCCCTTTATTTACAGTCCTAAAATAATCCAAACCAAACTGTTGGTCAATGCCACATTTATAAATTTTAACAGTAATTTTTTGAAAAATATTTTGTGGGAATTCAGCCTCAATTTGACAATAAAAATCATGAGCATAGTGTACTTTTAACCACCGTATTTTTGCCCACTGGAAATCAAATTTTACGAAAAGCGCTTATTGATTGGTTTCAATTTTATATTTTAATTTGAATACAAACAAAAGAGATAAGTAACCTTTATCAGATGCATCCCCAAATACTAGTGAATTACCTACGATAAAGTTTGTCTTATCAAATTACTATTTATTTTGCATGGGTAATTTAAAATTATTATGTTATGTTTCATATATTTTCTATCTAACCATTTGATTAATGATGGTTCATCATAATCCCTCTCTGGTAATTGCTCTCATGCAAACGTTTTATCTAAAAAAAAAAGCTCAAGGGTCGCCATTTGTATATTCAATATTTAACTTAAACTGTGATTATTGCATCAATGTATTGTCCTTTTTTTTTAATATAAATAATCGTATTGAACTATTTTGAAAAGTGGAAAATATATGATACACTTGAACCTACAAATTATATATTAATACGATAAAAAAGAAACAGAGAATGAGAAACCCAAAAAGTTGTTTTTCTTTCAAGAAATGGTTTGTATTAAACCTCTTTTTATTATCTCCTCCGCAAAAACGTTCAAACTATCTAGGGATTTAAATGATAGATGAACCAAGTGTCTCATATCATTCTTTTTAGTAAACTCTTTTTTTGTAGCCCTTTAAAAATACTAAAAAAAGTATTAAAAAGAATAAAAGTTTAAAAAAAAAGAAAAAAATCGCAATTATCGCAGATGATTATTAAAAATCACATAAACCTTAAATGAACTTTGTGTTAATAGCATTAAAAAGATTTTATTGATTGTTATGGAAAATTAAATGTTAATTAAAGAAAAATAAAATTTTTTAAAAAAGGGGGGGCCCCCCCTGAGGTCGGAAAAACCCAAAAGAAAAAATTTGAAAAAATTTCATAGAACATGTAATAACAAAAAAAAAGAAAAAATTAGAAGGATATTTAAAGAAAATTCTAGAATTGAATTATTAAAAAATTTTTTTGTGCGATTCTACCCGATCTTTTACGGTCATTTTGCACAATTAATAGGAAAAAAGGAAAAAAACTATTTGATGAAATTTCCAAATGAACGCTTATCTACTATAGCAAAGTTGAAAAATCTTGTAGGCTAATTATAGTGAACGCTTTGGCAATTGAAAGCACTTTTGCATCCACACCAAATGGCACCCGGTTAACATAGTCAACATAAATATCAAAAAATTAAAAAAAAGACGTGAAGCAAACCCCCTTTGTACCCTTGGTACATGAATAATAACATATGCTTTCCATCAAAACAGTCGCTTATTTACATAAACTTAAAATTGACGACGTTTTATCATCCCATCATTTTTAATAATACTTGTAAAGGACTATAATGAAAGGGTCGGTTTTCTGTCAATATTTTTGGCAGTAATATATAAAGAAAGCCTTTTCAAACTCTTTGAAGCATTAAAAGCAGGAATACATACAAAATATATGAAATTTGACGTTAACAATATGTTTCTCAACATTATAAATATGTTTTTATATAATATTGATCTGCTAAGTTTCCTTTTAATTTTACACGGTTCTGTAACTAAAAGGGGAGGGGTCCAAAGGGTACAGGGTATCCTATCTGACCGCGAATGTATTTTATATCCATGTTATTGGCATATTCAAACCCAAAATATTTTACTTTACTTTAAAATGGAAACTTCAGTAAATCACGGACATCATTGCAAATTTCTTTATTTTTATGTTTTTTATTCAGTAGCTTTATGATTACCACTTATTCATAAATACGAAAATGACGTCAATCTTAGGAAATGGGTTTATTACAATTCTAAACCATATTAAACTGTTTACCCCCAATAATTGAATTGCTCATGAACATTAATTTCATTTTCGTTACAGTAGCAATCGCATTTAAATCTTCATTCAAAATGTTGAAATGGAGTCAAAACAGAGACATTAGTTTCAATTCTAAAAATGCGCCCAAAATGGGCTTTAACTGCAATAATTCCCCCAAAATGACGTCATTTAACGCAGTTTTATTTATGAAATACGCTTAATGACGTCATGTAAAAGCAAACTCTAATCGGGTGTAGTGGTTTTGTTACTTTATTTAGATATCAACAGAACTTTTTATTTATTTAATTTCGTCATGATACTTTATCGGGTTTTCACAAATCAATTTAAATCCTATTGTTTTTGGGACACCAATGTCGTATTTTCTTTCCTTTTCGTTTTTTGTTTTAAGATTACAAAATTAATAAAATAATTGAAGAAAACTTGTAACCAACACCTTAATTAGAGTAATTATAAACCATTGAAAAATAACAACTCAATTATATATTCATATTTAATTTAAATGTTTATAATGATGCAAACATACATTTTTGGCCAAATCCTGAGTATGAATGGGGTTTAAAGATTGATTTAGTTATTAAAAATATTCTAATGGGCGCAAATGCGGATTTGATAAACTTTCGATAAATTAATATATTATAATTGCAACTTGATATATATATAGATTGTATCAGTGTCCTACGCGTCGCACTATTTACACGCAAAAGATAATTGCAAAAGGTCAATACTTGGTAGCATGCCATTTTGTTTAAATATAAAATTCGCCTGTGTGGGATGATCACACGGACAATGTTCAAAGGGTTTGTAAGTTCAGCCCCTACATAGGTCAAGCATCATGTTTCCTTATTTCATCAATACAAAGTTTTGGTTTTAAAAATATTAATATAAAAGAAATTGAGAGTCGGGAACGCTATTAAGGCTATTATTACTAAAGATAGATTACGTTATAGTAAAACATGTAACAATCAGCAAATTCACGCCTGGCGTTATTTGTGTTATAACGAATGTAAAAATGTTTGTTATTACTATGAAAAAGAAGAGAAATCCAGGTAATTATGCAAATTGGGATGTTTCTTAGGCTGATTGTAAATTTTTGATCAGTTTGTGATATAGGTGATCCCTATCACGAATAGAGTATTTACCCTTATGTTGACATAATTGTACGTTAATGATTCGTGTGCCATTTCACAAAGCAATGTTTAAATAAATGTTAATGTCAAATCTCAAGGGCAACTAAGACGTGACAAAAAAGCTTATACATCTACGATGTTTCAATTTTAGACGTCCACAACACGAAACAAAAAATATCAAATTGTTTGAATCGTAGAAAATGTAGCATAAAAGATAAGTTTATAAAATATAATGCAATAACTAGTCATAATACACATTTACTAAACAAAGTGTATTGAAAGCCCCGAGAACAAAATATTTTATTACAGAATTTTACAAATGGTTACTGAAATAGCTTGCATATAATCTCTATTATCTCGTAATAAATCATGTTTAATTTAAAAAACTTCCCCCCCCCCCCGCGTCACAATTATTAGAAATTTTGTAAAACGATATTCCCTTGTGATAAAAAGTATTCATAAAGTATTTTTATTTTTTTAGTACTAAATTTTCAACGAAACAAACAAGAACAAAATCAAAAAGCAAGTTTGTGAAATACGTATGTTTTAACTTGTAATCGCCATGCCGGTGTAAAACAAGTTTATATCGGTTTTCTGTTTAATATATGTGTGAGCGTTTATTATCTTACTGAATGAAGTTTCTCCCCATAATAGATAACTATTCCTAAAGGAAGCAAACTAGGTATCCTCCTTGTGTTAATTTCAATAATTTTTTTTTAATCATCTCAATTGTAATTAGGCTCTTATAAGACCCTTACCATTTTTATTCATAGAAATGTTGGTATTTAATTTACTATTGTTCTTAATCATATCTTTTGGCGAAATGTAATGCAGACCATACAGATTACTAATTTTCAATATCTCGAAAGAATTGTAACATTATATCCTCTTATTCCCAAACAGAATAAAATAATTCCGGAAACAATTAACTATTCTGCTATTTTAAAAGTTAACGCGTTTTTTAATCAGTTAGGCAAATGATTCCCATGCATGCGCATTCACTTTTAAACACAATTTTCCCAAAACATATTTATTTTAATTAGACATTTTGAAGTATTCATTTTTTATATTCAAACAATAATTGTTGCATCAGGATATAATGTTTTACAACATTTTAAAGCTGATGTTACTTCAACCCACATTTTGTTATCAATAGAAATATTTTGTATAATAAAGGTGAAAAAAAGCAATCAAAAAATGCCTTTTTCAACAGAATGTGGTTTTTTTTTTTATAAACTTATGACTTAATTATGAATACAAAAGATCGACAGGGGAAAACGCCATTCATATTAAACAAGTCCTGCTTAACATCAATATTTATAAAGTTTATAATTGTTTTAGCTTAATAAAATATTGAAACTTTTTTCAAAGTTTGAAGCTTTATGCTGTTCACAATACACATTAAATGTTTTGTAATTTGTGTTGCCCTGAAGTTGTTTGTATAAATTTGAGGACACCAAACTCACATGTCTGAATCATAAATCTATTAAACTGTTTTTTCCCAAGTTCGAAGTTAGGCTTTGAAGTTTCTGTTCCTTTAAAGATATTAAACGAACATTCAACTGATTACAAATGAATTAAACATTTAACAAACCGCTATAGATATCTAAAACTGATAATTTAATTTCTTTCTTTTTTTTAATGAACGTAGGAAAAAATATTCTGGCCCATAGTGGTTAAACCTAGCCCGTATAAGGTAAATGTGCAAAACAATGTGAACCTAGTTGGGATTAATTATAAAAAAAAGGTGAAGGGAATCCTGACTTTCACAAACATTGAGCAAATTTATTTATCACGTATCACAACTTTATACTCAGAAAATAGATTATCATTTTTACATTTCCCATGGCAATTTTTAATCGTATTAAAAAGAAACAAGAACAGCAAGTTTTTAAACTCGGCGGTATTATGAATAACGCACTATAAAATTGTTTAAAATTCAATTACTTAAATGAACCCGGCCTATAATTTTGTTTAAAACACAATAATATGATTTTTTTAATCTGCTAATAATAAGGGATTATCAAAGTTTTAAGTTGCGATCCTTCTGGTTGTAGTTATGAAGCCATTCTTAAAATATTTATTTTGATAGGTTTTCCCTTTTCTGCTGCTTCTTGATGTATCTTAAAACAGTCCGCAATGTAATTAAAAGTTTTATTTTTGTAAAGTTTGTCCCCGTAGGTGGGAATTTGCCTCTGATTAGAAGTACTTTTTTGGGAAACCTTTGAATTAGCAATTTCTGTAACTTGGGGCTTTATAATCTTAAGAATATATTTCAATGAAAAAAACCATTTTAGTTGGATTAAATGTTGCTGCATTTATGATTTGATTATACTAGTTTTATATTAAAGGTTTTATATGTAGAAAAAATGGCATTTGTAAAGTTTGAAAAGAATTTAGTTTTGTGCGTAATCAAGAAGTTCAAGTGAAATTGATTTGAAAGATCGTTTGGAAATATTCACTAGAAGCCAAAACGCTAAATCACCATGTCCAACAGGAATTTGTTGAATATGGATTTTGCATATGGTAATGCTGCAGTCAGAATCGTTTTATTCGTATCGAATACGATTTTGTTTTCTTTTAATACAGTGTTAATAACTTTTTGTTATGTTTTACGTTTCCCCAAAGATAAAATGGACGTAATTTTTCTAATTTTCTTTACGAAGAATTAAGAACCTGTTTTAGAGCCCTCTGTGGGCATTAAATAAGGAATAACAGGTCCTATTGTAAAGCCATCAGTCCGGTTTTATAAGCTTTGTATATGAAACTTTTTGAAACGCAGATCGTTTAATTTAAGATTAAGTTCCTGTTCCTTTAAACAGACCCAACAGAACTAATATTTGTTTTGCTTTTGATTTTACTCAGCATAAACTTTTTAATCAGCTTTTTTGGCCATCAATGTTGGAGATTTGACAGATAGAAATCATTTTTAAATAACTTTTTTTTTTTTTAAAATGAAACGGTCTGCTTGTCCTTTTTTTTAAAAATTTGTGAAATTATTGCTTAATTTTTTATTGTCAAGATGTGCTGAATTTGACTTGATATTTGATAAGGATTAGATTTACCTTGAAGAAAGGTAAACAGTGCCCCCTCGACTATCAAAACCCTTCCCTTTTTTAAAGGTCTTTAAAATCGTTGCCGGGGCATTTTTAAAAAAGAAGTGTTTAAAAAATGTTTCCCCGAAGCTCTATATTTATTGTTAAATACAATGTTTTTTTACTTGCCTTTGGTTTTTTTTTATTTTTTCCCTTTAGCGTAAACCCAAAAATTTTAAAAATTTCCCAAAGCCCCATTTTTTAGTTATCTTAATTTATAAATTTTTTCTTTGTGAGTTTCTCTTAAACATGTATTTTATGGTTTTGCAAAGAATACTTTCGTAACGTAATTTTAAAATTATAAAAAATTACTTTTTTCACCCAATTTTAACATTAAAAGAGAAAAAATATTTTCCCGAAATTTTAAACAAACAGAAAGCTAGCATAAAAAGGTATAATTTTGCAACATGAAACAATTCTCACTAAACTATATTTTCCAACTTTCAAAAGAAACTTTATACAGTCTCAAAAGAAATGATTAATGAGTAACATTAGGTGGCGCAACGATATTAATTTGCTAAGATTATTAACAGAACAAGTTTACTTCTTGTAATGACTTTTTTATAATTTATACATAATAACCCAAATAATACAAAATTGATGTTTCCTGGTTTAAAAAACGTAAACTTTTAAAAAAAATCAATGAAACTTAGTAATTTAAGATTTATTTATTAGATTTTTATTTTACTATAAAGTGTAATTCAGAAGCATTGGACGTCTTTTTGATTTCTTAAATCAATTTGTGAAATCATTGCATTTTCATATTAGAAAACCCTGAAAGGAAATGTTGAGAAATGAAAAAAAGAAGTAAGCGAAAACAAAATTTTGACCGAGTTCTTAGCCATTGTATTTACAACACCATAAAACTTGGAAATAATAATTTTAAAGACTCTTATATAAATGCTTTTGTTTT
>NW_026861535.1:0-38836 GCF_026571515.1 Ruditapes philippinarum
AAAATTTAAGTTAAATAAAACATTCAGTATAAACAAATTATGATATGATTTGACATAATCATGTGATGATGTTAAATAAATTTAAGTTGAAATGTATGTATGTCAATTAAAAGGTAAAAAAAATAACAAAGCTTTAGAAAGTCATAAATGAAAGAAAATATTTAAAAAATAACGTCGACCAGCACTTGTTTCCGTGCTGTCAGATTATTGCATTACAATACTTCGTCACACAAAGCGGTCAAACAGACTAAGGTGCGAGCTTCCTCGCCCTCGTTATTCGGACATCTTGCCCCTTGTGAATTTTTCCAGTTTCCAAGGCTCAAAAACACCGAATGCTGGAAGGAAATATCAACGCAAAATATTCTCTCGTTTCGGCCATTTTCCAGTGTCCGAACAGTATACCTCGAAACATTTATGAAAATGCATTAAAAATTGGATTAAAAGGCTTTGTAAATCACATGGTGGTGATTATTTTAAAGGATAGAGATAATTATTTTGGCACTTTTTGTTGAACTCTTCTGCAATTGACCCAGTTGCATTCATATTTGAAAATCCCTCGTATACTGTATCTATACATGTAATGGCAAACGGTAAACATTGTTAAATGAAATGGTAGATATAATAAATGTTATACGTATTAATTACCAAACATTTAGTATAATTTTTATGCTCCGAATTATGACTCAGTTATGCATGCTTTTTAGACTTCATGGGAAGATTTTTAGTTCACAACACATGCCTCATATATCGCTTTGTACTATTGTCAAGTGTTAACACCTTGAAAATGCTATACAATTGTGTGATAATAAGTATATAGGCTCAATAATTGCCATGCTGAAATATATATACATAATTTTATAAATACAACGCTTTATTTCATAAATTGATTGATGTTTTCATTTTAGGGAATTAATTTGTAGCATTCGATAAAGGTAGGCGTTGATACGTAACCATACTTTCAAATCATATCATTTGACTCTCTATATTTACTATCAATTTGTCAATAACTTTTCTTAGAATTAAAATAAACTTTGAAGGAAACAAGATAATGACATTGTACGCAAGGCAATTATATTCCTTGTGCTAATAGGAGGACGATATTGAAATAAATTGTTGTTATATTGTATAAATAGTTCTTAATCACAAACATTCAATGGCTATAAGTCTGTTAGATATGTAGATGATATAAGAATAAAAATCATCACTTGATAGAAAGAATATAACAAGTTTAAAATCATTGCGTTTGCGTAAAATGGTAACAAGTTAAAAACAACATATAAATCCCACCTACATAAATGTCAATTTACTTAAATAACTAAGCTGTTTTCTAGACGCGTTGACTATTTAACAGATATGTTACATTTACTAGAAGATGCACCTGTCACTGTAACATCCAAACAATAAAAACAAACTCCAACGCAATAAAAGATTGCAGTATCATTATACAGTCTTAGAAATATTAGAGAATAAATGTTGTTTTGTAAAACTCGTAGTACTAAGTGTTCATTCCAGATAATAATATGTTGAAACGTAAGTTGACACATCTACACTTAAAATGCAAAATGAATGAAACTATACACAAACACTCTCCACTAGGTAATAATTAAAGCCAAAGGAAAACATACGCTAATACATTTATACTTATTCTCAAGAGACCACTAAGAAAATTCATTTCATATCGTGTTAGTGTTTTACTAACACAGACATACATGCAAATAGAACTTTTAAATTCATCACTTTCATTTTTTCACAAACCAAGAAAAAACAACAATTATCATGTCTATACATAAATCATATACGAGTTAGGGCAACATTTTTAAGTAACCTTACAATCACTACATTTGACTTTATTCTCTTGAAAATGATATGAAATCAACATAGTCAGGAAGAAAATCATAGGTTATTTAAAGCTTGTCCCTGTAATGGCAAAACTGTCAATGTAATTTCGCTCGTTACAAGCTTTATCCTGATATAATACTCATGATTATAACATATTTATAAACTGCTATAGTGGCTGCATGGTCCATTGGTAAAGGCGCCTGACTTATAATCTAATGATCGCTCGTCGCTTGGCTTTTAACTGTCAGACATAAGTTGTTTTTGTTTCTTTGCGCACGGAACTTTACACTTATTGCTCAGTACTGCTTAAGTCAAGGTAAGGATTCAAAAGTGCGTCTATAACCTTATCATAATCCAAAAAAAATCTCTTTAAACCAACAAGTGTTGTCCATGCCTTTATGCTATCAATGCTCATTTTCTTACGAAATCACCACATTAAGAGTAAACATGTGTTTTGAAATTTAAAGCATTTACTTATGTTATTATGTTATTATTATTACTTTATTATGTTTATAATGTTGACAACTATTAATCACACATTGACCCCTATGTTTATGTGATAAGAAAAAACAACATCTATCTCTCTCTTTACTTACATTTTTAAGACATTACTTTGCCGTAAATGGGTAAATTCTCTTTAAGCATATGATTGAGTCGTGACATAATTTAATATGTTACAGGCACTTTGATGTTTTATGACATAAACGGACTGGTTTTTTACCGAGAACTAATTACAATTTGATGAAAACTTGTTTGCATCATTTGAAATCATTTGCTTACTCAGTTTTCGTTGATTCATATTTTTTCTTATGTATAGCAAGCAACATTTTTAATGAATAAATTTTCTGGTTTTCTCCAAAATTTCACCATATATATATTTGATGTCGCCAATTGTTAATCACACATTACTCTCTCAACGAATGAATTTGTGATTTATTACTTTAATGTAGTTTTTATGTAGTAGGACTATTTAGCTTTTTTTCTCCATTATTCTAGTAATATTATTTTCAATATGCAAAAAATGACTCGACAATAAAAAATGTTTCAATGTCTTTCATTCAATTCGAGCTTAAAATATTTTTATTAAAATTCTATATTTCTTCGAGTCCAGCAAGTATATATCCTTATGGAAAATCGAAACTATTATTTCAAATACGTCTGCATTTTTCATGAATCTTATTCAAAATAGTTCACTTCTGACACAAGAAGATGCACGTACATTCACCGTTGACTCGTAACATATAAATAATTTCGTTGAGAATCCATTACAAATTTAATTCATAATTTGAAGAAACAAGACTAACAAGGAAGGGTGGCTTCAATGAACACAACACCACACGACCCAGCAACACAGGACCACCAGCTAAGAGCCAAGCAGTGCCCAAATAAAACATGTCAGGACACAAGGCAAAGCACGGACGGGTGATTACTGTAATTATATTTAATAGGAAAAAGTAGAAACCTACAATGAAATAAAAGACGATTAATAATAGGTATACAAACGTAAATGGGTGTTGGGAAAGGGACAAGAAGGACTAAAAGAACTAAAGACAACAGTTACAACAATCACAGTTTGATTCTGACAGCTTCCTAATTTCAGTTTATTTTTTGATGTAATTATCACGACAAACACGAAATCGTTTCAGGAAGTTATAGTGTTTGATAAAGAAAGAGAAGAGAAAACCATAAACTAATTTCGTTTTAATTTCGTGTTAACATAAAGCTTTGAACCTAAAACAAACAGAAGTACATTTTATATAGGTTCATATGTTGTATAGCAAGTAAGAGTAGCTTATTCTTTTTCACAGAAACGCAAAATGAGGTCATAATTCAATAGATAACATTAATTTTAACAAGATTAATTTCCTTAAGAATTATTGTCATGGGAGAAATGAATATAAATTAAATTGCTATTTACTGCTAGTGTGACACCCTCCTCTTAGGATTGATGAAGTTGTCTATAAAAATCAAATGAGAATTAGCTTTATGTGTCTGTGACATTTGTCCATGAGGAATTTAACAATACTCTACAATTTACCAATGGAAAATGTACCAAACTCTTATTTTGGCTTGAATGCACTTAACTATATATCAGAAATACATTTGTATGATTTATAATGTTATACTAGTATTAGGTTAAGGCCAAATAGTTGAAAATATCATAGAATAATAACAGTGTAATTATAATTGAAGTAAATTAACAACAGATCATTTTTAAGTTCTTATTAAAGAACATGCTTAAGACGAAATATCAAAATGCATGTGAAATATAATTGTCATGAAGTAAACGGGTTTCAACTGTGCAATAGGATTGGAAGCACAATGAAATATATATGAACAAAACCTTGATGCACAAACAGTCAAAAATACGTGCCAGCGTCCAATATATTCCAATTTACGTAATTTTCAGTTACGTAAACATGTTCCATATAAATGCCCCATTACCTTCTTACAAAATCGTGAACTTGTATTTTCACAAGTGTCAACTGATTAAGTGTCGGCTGCATTTAAAAAATTTCCTGGGACAACTCAATCAATTTGTTTTTCAACATCATGTTCTTCATTGTTTCCCTTAGATCGACAAATTCGAAACCTGCAGCTAAGGCAATTTTTACACCAATAATTCATTATTAGACATTTTTTCAGGCGTTTGTAACAATAAGAATTTGGTATAGAACTTTGGTTGCCTTGAATTACCCTTTTCCGCTGATAAGATCACAAAGGCTCTCTATTAAAGACTCTTATACGATTGCATATTTACTTTTTATTTACTTTCCATAATAAATTTATATAATCGTCTGGATCGAAAAACGTTATCATCACAGCAGTCTCCCTTGTCTCTGTATGGTTAATATTGAATATTGGACTCTCCGAATTCCAGGATAATATTTTTGTCTGTTACAAACAAAACATCCAAACAAAACATACAAAAAACGAAATACAACCACAAAAACAAACAAACAAAAGAGGCAACAAAAAACAAATTAACAGCAATTACAATTAAAAAAAGAAAAGAAATAGAAAAATCACTTAAATTCAAAACATACCATAAGAGATCGGTCAATATCGTTTATAGATGGACATAACAATGCTGTACTCTTACAATCACAAAAAAGTTGAAAAGTTGCTACAGTTCGTTTCGAATGAAAATGTATGGTTGGCACTCTTCTTATAAACACATATATCGGTTTGCCGAGGTCCATTGAGTTTCCATGAAATGTATTTTCAAAATGTTACATAAAAATATGGCAATACTCATTTCCCTTTCCTTTGATAGGCTATTAATTGTATCATATGTGTCACATAAAGTTTTTTTTTCATTTCTCTCTTGCATAATATTAAATGAAAGCTGAGATCTTTTGTATGCTTCATAAGAACACGGTATTACATCATTAATCACGGGTCTCGAATTTAATCCTCGATAACGAATGAGCAGTAATTATTTTGGATGAAAAATGTTTCTGTCAAGACATACGAATAATACGTCCATTTGTTCCACACACATACGATACAAAGATTTATATCTTTTCCATGACATCTAATGCTAATGAAATCATTCATGAAAGGTCTAACTCACATGATTTAAATAAGAATTGTGTGATAATTGTCAAATATTGAACTAATTTTTGTTGAGGTAAAACATATTATTAAATTCTGTCAATTAGTGTATACTATTAGATTAAATTAAACTAAATATACTTTAATATCTATATGTTTTAATGTATCAAAACGTAACGTGTAATGACAATAGTATATCATTTTATCGCCAGCTATTTGAAGATTGAATTGATTCGGTACATGTGCGATAATTTGTAACGTTTAACAATTTCCGTAATAAAGTAAAAGTGCTTATTAGTGTTACATCACATGCTTTGTATTACTAGTACCATATATATTATCATGATGAAATTGTTAACATCTATATAGCTACTGTTTGAAGTTAAAAAACTGCCATATTATCTGAACGAATTTCCTTATGAGCAAATGGCGCAAACGGTAAAAACTCTACTTAAAGTAAGAGCATAATATTTTATTCCCGGAACAAATAATTGTATTTACGTATAACATTATGCGTATTTAATAATACTTACATACAAGGTTACGTCTCTTTCTTGAATCGACAATGTAATTATGGTAACAAAAATGTTAATCTTCCATCATTTTAACACAATATGTCATTAATTGTTGCTTTATAATTTGTAGATATGCTGTTATGATTATAAATAATGATTGTAATGAGCAGTTAATAGATTACTGCTATAACTTATCATTATAGTGAAAAAACTAATTGCGTGGTATAAAACCATTTCTCATTATATGACAAGAAAAGAAAATAATGATAATCCTGAGTAATCTTTTACATACACTAAAGGTAAAATATGTGAACGAAAAAAGAAAAAAAAACGATCAATTTTAGATGTTAGTTTCAAAAATAAGTATAGTGATTCTATATCAAACAAGCATTCAGATTTTTTTTATATTCTGGTTTGTTTCTATTATCATAAATACGCAATTAACGTAAAGTCTGCATAGAAATGTTTCATAAAGCAAAAGGTTAAGCATGTAAAATGTAAAAAATAATAGTTTTTTTCCTGAGAAAGTGTGAACACCGGAGATTGTAAGGAGCTTAAACTTTGCTGTTTTCTATAAGCATTTAGATCGTCTTTTGTGCTCTTATTTAGATTTTAGGTTTTCTAACGAGACATTTCTTAAAGTATTTCTGACGGTTAAGAAAGTAAGAGAGGGGAAAATGTTGGGTGGCGGAGGCAGGCCTAGTTGGATGGCGACCTCGAACTATAAAGAGCCCTGATGAGTTCAACAATGTAGTCAATATTTCTAGATTATCATTTCTGGATATAATATATATGTACAATTCATACCTTTTGCTTGTAATACCTATAAATCATTTGGCCTTTGTTTCCATTTACAATTACTGTTACAATTAACACTTTTAAAATGATTTCAAATTCAAAATATTGCTTATAACAGATTGTATTTTTTGATTTCAAGATTAATACATTTCATTATTAGAACACACACTCATGTAATAAAGCACGAACCTCCTTGAAAGTCGTATTCATAGTGATGTTTACCTTTATTTTGAAAGATGAAGTACGTCATTCGATTTATCGAAATTTTTAACTTAAAACTCAATACATATATCCATAACTATGTACTCTACTATCAAAACCTTAAAGTTTATTTGTCTTAGGATTTTTTTGAAAACAGAAAAACGGATCATTTTGAAGGGAAACAGAAAAAAACATTAACGCTAAAAAGTTATGTTTACCGTGTTAATTGAAAGACGTTTGTAATTTAATGATATTATGTAAATAGTTCATAAACACTTACTGTTATAAAGTAATGTCTGTAAGATATATGGATAAGGATAAAAATCAATTAAAAGATAGACCATAAAAAGTTTTATATTTACTGCGTTCTCATAAAATGGCACCAGATTTAATTGACGTCTGTAAAAACCTGTCAAATCATTAAGCATATAAAGACCTTAGTGCATTTAGAGCAATATCTATATACTTTTAGTACAGACAGTATTTACAACCGTCACTTAAAGAATAAAATGTAATGTTGCATTGTAAAACTTGTAGTAACAATTGTTTATTTTAGTTAACATATATTACTAGTATCTAATAAACAAAGGTTGATAGCTACACACTAAGAATATTACAACTACACACCTATTCGAAACAAAGTAATACGTTTATAAACGTTAATTCTTATTAGCACGCGCATGCAAAACACATATCTTAACTAAATTAAATAAATTCATATCGTTTAAGTATTTTTTGTAATAAAGCGACATGACATGAAGTGGTTACACACTTGGTTATAGCAAATGATATGGTTGCAACTTTGTTGTTACCGAGTCAAGCAAATTTATAAAACGCGCACTTAAGGAACCCTGGTAAGTAAGTTTGTATGTTATTTTAATTATTTTCATAAGCCTAATCCTTAAGGCAATGCTTATGACCAGAAACAGAAACATTTAAACCAGCTATATGCTAGAGTTGAATATAGGTCATTAAAACACATGAGCAGCTTTTATCAATACGACAAATATCTTTTAAAAAAATATTTTTAACACAGTGTTGCAATTATTGTCTCATGTCTTTAACGGGCGTATCTTTATATCATTCTTCTCATTTTTGTTTCTTTATTCAACAATTTATAAAACAAAATAATTATTAAAATAAATTAAAGATTTGGTTTTTGTTATGATTCTATACTTTCGATATTCTATCTCATATTAATCTAGTTTTGATTGTCATAGCAAAGAATGTCATCTGACTGATTATTACATTGAGATCAACACATTCAAGACAGACTAGTTATACAAATCATTATATTCAAATTAGAAATCATTAATGTTCACGTTTTGAAAATATATAAGTTTAAAACTATGTTGCAGTCAGTTGACTGTCCTTTTACAGATACAATCTTAATAATATCTTAAACGACTTTCACACGCACTTTTACTTTCTATGCGACGGATAGAGGACAATGTCTGTGATATTTATTGTATATACACACGCAAATGTTACGATTACAAAAATAAATTATCACGGACTGTAGATATTCTTTCCCAAACACATCCTTGTTAGAGTCACCTGTCAATTTCTTTTGGTTATTAGAGACGTTTTCCCTAAAACTAGGTTTCATGACATTTGATTGTATATTCAATGTTTTGTTACACTTTTGAAGTTTGAATTATGGCAAAGAAGAACCATTTACAGCTGGTTTAAACATTTCCTTTTACGAGTGTCTTGCAAGCATTTAAGATAGGCTAGCTCTATAATAAGTTGTTTCCCCTACACTGATATTTGGCATGGATATCCTTGTTTTATTTCTTTTCAAATGAGACGCATAACTGATTACGTCACTTTTTGTTACTATACGCAAACATTAATTTAGATACACTTTATCAATAGCTCAGAATTTAGTAATGTTACTTGAGGTAAACTTAAAAAGTGCCTTATTTTACGTTATAGTTAATGTTTCAGATGTATCTTTAATTTGAAATGTAGTGCTGAAGAAGAACAACAATTTGAAACATAATAACAATTTATCTTTTTTCAGTAGCAAATCACAAAATACAACGATGTTGTTAACTGCGCACAATCACTTTATGTTTTATGATGCCATTCAATACATAACTTCGCTTCCTGTTATTGTCTTGTTAAAACTACAAAAACAAAAAACAACAACAAAACGTTTATAATGCTATTTAAATGGAGAAGCTTGTGTGATAAACAAACGATACAAAAGAAAGGAAAGACTTATACTGTGTTTGTCAAATCTATTAAATCATGCTTCAAAAATAGAAACAAAATTAATCCATATAAAGAGGATATTGAATGAGTGTAGTTTAATACTAAATTTATTGAACGAGTTGAATAAAATCATATTATGCGAGCCTCTGGCGAGGATTATATGATTTTATTAAACGAATTCAATAAATTTAGTTGAATCTACACGAATATAATATTCTATTTATCACATAATTATATAAAATAAGAACAGTAAACTGTTAGAATGAGTAATTTTTCTATGACGCGCCTATAGTGTAATGCTATTATGATCGCGCTTTTTACGCTATGTTTATATATAGCACAATTGAAGTCACGTCAAAGTGTTATTACACTAGTGTAATATAGTTTTATTAAATTGCTTTATTACACTCCTGCGCCGTGGTTTATGTGATAAAATTGTATATGTAATTCTTCAATAAATACCTTTATATTTTAACAGATTATTTCTATCATTTTGTAACCGGTCGAAAATAATATCATCTTCAGATACTTTTTATTTATAATTTAATGCACTTCTGGACACAATCGTGCTTATCCATCTTTATGGATATATAATAACCATGTCTGAATAATGTTATTAAAAACGGCACACGTATGTTTCAATAAAATAGGCAGAATGAATACTCAACAATGCCGAACACGTCAAAAGTGAAAAATTGCAGTGTTCTGTGAATGGATGAAAGTCGGAAACGAAAGAAAATATCATTCAGGTTATCACCATTGTATGATGTGTCCTTGAAATATTTGTTTACGTTACAAACGCCAGTGAGTTTAATTGATGTTGTTTTTTGTTGACAATGCGTTTGAATATTGCATGTCAATTTGTAGTAATGCAATTTATCTGATAACGAACATACAGGTCCAAATGTAGCAAATTAAAAACGTTTTTGATTTGTTGGATGTATATTCGTTATGCCTGGTTAAAACAACATTAACGTGACAACGTTGAGAGCATTACAAAAGTTTATTTGAAATGAATCTACAGCTGTGCAAGTCTTATTTAGATGATGATTAAAATGAATACAAAGCATGTCTGAGCTACTGATAAGAATAAATCAGAATTAAAAAAAAGCATCTTTGTTAATTATGTCGTATTCAGCAGCAAAACCTAGTTGTTTGTTCCCAAATAAGAACACAATTTTATAAAATCTTAGAATAATTATAAAAAGGAAAAATAAGCTTTTCTATGTACGATATATTTATATTTTTAATCGTTTTCAATATGATTTAAGATGCTAAAACATGAACCATGAACATAAACATAAACTTGAGACTCCAATTTGTATGTCAAAAAATATCCGATGTGTTCAATCAAAGAAATAGATAATTTCATGCCTCATCAATTTATTTCTGCCGAAACATAATTTAGGTTATAATTGCTTAAATGTATATAGACGCCTATGCAGATGAGTTCGTACTGACTGCATTTTATCACCGAGTTGCTGCACAGAGATCTTTTAACATTATTTCATGATATATTTCAAACGAATGTGAAGGAAAATTTTTATACGCCACCGTGTTCTGAAAGGTTTTAATCAAGCTTATCACAAGACATATACCATGGAACGGTCCAGTAACATATTGTAAGCAAATTCAACATCCTTCATATGGTTAATTTGATCATAAGGTACGAGGTGCCACAATACTTGTGCATTCAGACGTTGAGATTTACTAAATGAAACAACATTTGATCGATGTACTGTATCATGTAGAAGTATAACAATGACATAAAAAGACCATGACACACTGCATTATTTTAACTATTGTAATGTATTTCAAGCAACATTTTTAATGAATAAATTGTCTAGTTCTCTTAAGATTGTGCCATATTTTTAAGGTTGACAAATGATAATCACACATTGTTTTTATCAACAATTGAGCTGATGATGAGTTTCATCATGCAGTAGGGCCAATAATCATTAATATATTCCAATTATCATTTACATTTGTAATACATTACTTTGCGTAAAAGTATACATTTTAATGTATCTTTAGCACATAATAGAGTAAATACATTACTTCCGGGAACTCTCTGGCGTGGGTTCGATCCCCGGGAGATGCTTTGGTAGTTTAGCGCGGAGGAAGGTAGTCTAGTACTGGTGTATCTCTCCAGGAACGATGGTTAGGAAACTACCCATCTATTTGACTGAAATACTGTTGAAAAATGGACGTAAAATGAAACAAAACAAACAAAAAAACTTCTAGGAAACCTTTTAGGTACATGTGTAAATATAAGCAGCCGATAGAATTTATATGTCAATATCTAAATATATATATCACTTGTGTTTATGCAAAAAAAGGAAATAAATTTTATTTACCACAATGCACTATTCATATGATTTTACTTTTCTACAATTTTATCAATTTTAATGTTACTACCCATTTGAATTATAGAAATCTATATAATTTATGATTTATCGGATAATTTCTGGAATATCACAAGCAATGTAAGGTAAAAACAATGCTTATGTAAGTACGTGTTTTGGTGTGTGCCTATGCGTGTACGTATGTGCGTGCGTGCGTGCGAATAAAAGTAAAATATTTAGTGAACAATTCGTCTTTATACCATAATAGTATCATTGCTTTGATAATGTGTTACGATGTGATATCAAAGCAAAATGTCCAGAAAGATACAATTAATTATTTAACTAATAAGAATATCCCGAAGTTCTGACTTTAATTAGGGTAGGATACCGCTTTTAGATATCACTGATTAACCCCCCCCCTGACGGGCCTCTTTTGAATTTTGGTTGATAATTTAAACAATCCTTGTAGAGGACCACTAGATCGTGTTACGTTTTGAATATTAATGCTCTACACTTTTTGGTTGTGACAAACAAATAATAAATCACGATTATATCAACCTCAGGTCAAAGAAAAGTAAAATATTGTTACGAAAACTTTCCATTTTTGTGAAAAGCTTTGTTTATTCACTTTTTTTTCGCTTAAAAGTAAACCATTTCTCTATGCTGGTATAGTGAACAAGTCAAGTCCAAGTGAAAGCAGGATTATATTTATTGCAGTAAATCAAAATAATGCATCATTTTATTTTCAATCAACAGTCAAAACCAAAGTAAAATCCTTAACAACTTCAACAAATACATTTCTTCAATTACTAACTAACTCAACTCAACCAACTCCAACTCACTCCAAAACTCCTCAAAAACTCCAAAACTCAAAACTAACTCAGCTAGAAAAGTTCCCAGCTTATATACCCTTCTGTTTGCGCAGCTAGGGTGGTGTGCAGAAGTAGACTGTTGCGCGACCTCTTATTGCGCGACCTTTCCAGTTTTGCACACAACTCATTGCGCGACCTAAATGTTGCGCGACCTTTTAAAATGCTGACAATGCCTTAACAATGTTCAAAATGGCCTGCAACTGGTTCAGGTATACAGACTGTTGTTCAATACAAACATTAGTACAAAAGTACATAATAGTTATATAAATTTACATGTTTGAACACTCAATAGGATAATAATTATCTGTCCAATAATGCATCTTAATAGTGCAAAATATACCTGCAGTAATAAAGATTTATGAAATATATATGGCTTATAAGACCAATACACTTACTACTGATTGACATTTCTATAAACTTATAATACTGACTGATAATTCATTAAACAACAGAAATATAATCTTTCCAGCTTTACAACATACAGCTCAACATTTGAACCAAGTAACCTGTACATAGATAAAGCTGTGAGTAAGGAATCCCATTCATAAAATCTGATATGACCAAATTATGCTTTGTTAACAACAATTGAGATGCTGAAGGGCTAAAAATAACTTAAACCTTGTACTTTTAGTCTGCGCGGCCTCTTATTGCGCGACCTCTCCATATTTGGAACTAGCATGCCTGGGAAAGCTGATTCTGCGCGACCTTTCCTATTGCGCGACCTTAAGTGTCGCGCGACCTTTGTCTGCGCGACCTTTCCAAATTTGGAATGAGGTATGATCATAATCTAAAAATAACTGAGCTGTGCCAATATTCTGGACTGTTGATGACTCAATTGTTTTACAACAAAAATGAGTAAAAGTTAACATAAACATTTTAACCAGCTTAGAAATATTGTCCAGATTTACCATCCTAAACGAATACTCTTCTAGTAAAAGATTAGTTTCAAATTTCAAAACACTCTCCCACCTTTGGACTTTGCTTACTCCGGAAGCAAAACCAATTAATTTACACATGTTAAGTTTTTAAATTTGAAGCAAACCTTGAAAACTCTTGTTAAGTGAAATTGAAATAATAATAAAAGAATAATATTGGCACTAAACAATACATGTGAAAAACTACTAAGTGTTATACGATATTATGCTGATTAAACATAAGCAAAACTAAACAAATTAATAAATAAGCATTATAGATTTTTATGAAATATAAAACATAAGTATTCTAGTGTCCAATTAGATAAAATCCCATAACAGTTTTCCCTGTCTCTTCAATTTAATTCACAATCTCCAACACACTTTTGTTAAGTTCAGTAAGACATTTTAGAAAGTCACTCATTGCTTGTTTTTTTTTTGTTTGAATATGTTTAATTTCTTTTTGAATGTGCGAAGTTAAAGTTCTTTGATAGTCTTGAATGCTAGCTGCACTATTGTTTATTTCTTCCTGTAATAATAATTGTGTTTTATTAACTTCTTGTCGCTGGGCTTTCAGCGGCAACTTTGTCACGTGGCGGTCTAATATCAGAACTAGACAGCCAAAATAAGATTTTGCCTATATCACTGTCTTCTTTCTGCATTTTTATAAGTTCACTTGTGGTATACGAACCTACCCAATTTGAGAACTTATACACTTTTTCAGAAGAAATGTCACCATTTGGGTACAGACCCCCTGCATGTGATGTCTGTGCCATATCCTTCTCTTTGGTGGCATCACTTAAATCAATGTTATCAGTAGCACCAGACTTAGGCGCACGTTTCTCTTTCGGTGCCCTAAGTCTTCTCACAGAAACAAATTTCTCACAACCACGAAATTTCTGTTCAATTTGCCTGAGAAACGCTCCCAGATACAACGCAAAAACAAACAGAAAATTCAGCACTGATGCAGGACAGTCCCTAACTAAGTCGGCAGGAACACCTTTTCCTCTGACCCGCTTGACTTTCTTAGACACCAGTGGAACCACATCATCAAAATCTGCAAGTTCCGACCACTGTTCATGCTTTTTCACACATTCTTTACAACCGCCACACGGAAGCTCACTTAGAATTGAGTGACCACTATACCAAGTACACGAACAAGGGTCACACGGAATCCTCGACAAAAAGTCATCATTTGCATGCTTAGTTCCCTTGCGATGCTCTAGCTTAAAGTCATATTGTGATAGCACTTCAAGCCATCTAGCCATCTGATTTTCTGGTTCTTTGAAGGACATAATCCATCTTAATGAAGAATGATCACTTCTCACTAAGAACGAACGTCCTAACAAATACTGTTTAAACATAGTAACAAATGTAACAACTGCCAACAGTTCCCGACGTGTTACACAATAGCGTCTTTAAGCCTTATTCAAGCTTTTGCTCGCATATGCTATTGGGTTCTCGATACACTGTCCAAGTTTTTCACTGAACTGCATTTGTGACAAAACTCCTCCTATACCGAAATTCGACGCATCGCAATCAAGTATGAATAATCCATCATCTTGAGGGTATGCCATGACTTCATCACCAGTCAATGTACTGCGTAAATCGTCGAAACTTTTCTGACATTCATCAGACCATTCGAATGGTTGTCCGGCCTCCAACAACCTATTTAATGGCCTAGCTCTTGTGGAAAAATCACGAATATATATCCTGTAGTATGAACAAAAACCAAGAAAGGATCGCAGAGTTGTTAAATCGTACGGCCTTTCCCAATTTGCAATACAACTAACTTTAGACTTTTGAGGGCTTATTCCCTCCTTACTTACTACATGTCCTAAGAATGACACTTCAGATTTTAACAGAAAACATTTGCTTGGCTTCAGTTTCATTCCACACTCACACAAACGCGTTAAAACTGAATCAAGCCTATCTAAATGTTCTTCAAATGTGCGGCCAAAAATAATCAAATCATCAAGGTATATCAGCAAAATTTCCCACTGAAGACCTCTCATTACTAATTCTATACATCGTTGGAAGGTTGACGGTGCATTACATAATCCGAAAGGCATTACCAAATATTCAAATAAACCGAATTTTGTAGTGAAGGCTGTCTTTGGGCGATCAGCCTCATCAACTTCAATCTGATAATAGGCTGACAAAATATCCAAGCACGAAAAATATGATGATCCCCCTAAACTTTCCAAACGATCGCTAATATTAGGTAAGGGGTATGCATCTTTTTCTGTTACGTTGTTAAGCTGACGATAATCCACACAAGGTCGTGTTGTTCCATCACGTTTCCTGACATACTAATGGTGACGCCCAAGGAGAATTACTTTCCTGAATAACATTGGCCCCTAACTGATCTTTAATTATTTTCTCTTCTTCATTTGCGAAAGCTTTTGGAGGGCGCCTAGGGCGTTGCTTAATAGGCTTTGCTGCCCCAGTATTAATTTTGTGCTTTATTACAGATGTACGACCAAAATCATTTGGTGACTTTGCAAACACATTTGAATGCTTAATCAAAAGATTCTTAAGTTTCACTCTTTGATTATAATTAAGATTTTTCACTGAATTTTCATGAAGCTCATTTAAATGAGATGGAAACTTTGAGTCACACTTTTCATTAACAAAACACTCATTTTTCTCACAAAAACTAACTTTTTCAGCATTCTCAATATATCCAAGAGTAGTATTAGCTTCAATTTTTACATTTTCATTGCTAATATTCATTAAACGAATTGGTACACAACCATTTTTAGAATGAGGGTTGACCAGCGTATGGCCAACAATTAAGCTATTTTCACTATCATCACCTTTTTTTAATGGCATAACAATTCCAAACTCGGTATCAATTTTGCCGCCAGAACAACTACCTTCTATTATCACTTCACTATTTGCTGGTACAATGACTGATTTTGAACTTTTGACACGCATCACTTTGAAAACTGAAGATTCCATCAACGTAGGATACTTCTTTCCATTTAGACGCAAACCATTTTCTGCACTTAACACAAAATTATTTTCTTGTAGAAAATCAAGACCTAAAAGACCATCTTCTTGAATTGGTGCAATAAACACATTGAACTTAAATATATCCTTATGGATTTTAAAACTCATCACAGTTTTACCTAAAATAGGGAGATACCCTTCATTTGCAACTTCAAGCTTAAAATTTGGATCAATTTTCTCCAATGATGGACGAATATCTGAAGGCACACTATGATAGATATTAGAAGAAACATTAGTAACAACTGCTCCAGTATCTAATACTAAATTTGCACTGATATCACCAAATTTCACAGGTAATAACAAAGATAATCCATTGCAGGTATCATTAAAATGAATTTTTATCACTTTTTCACTATGACTTTGGACTAACGCAATGCCGTCTGCCTTAGTCCCACCTAGTTTTCCGCTTTATTTTTATCACTCTGCTGACTCGTGCAATCACGTGCATAATGACCTTAATTATGACACTTATAACACTCAACAGTAGATAAATCCCTTCTTTTGAATTTTTCTGGCTGCATATCTTGCTTTTTAATGGCAGACAGAATTTCCTCAAATTTTTTATCTATTTCTTTCTTGAAAGACAAAAACTGCTCTTGAGAAACATTGTTGTTCCCTTGACGAACCATTCGAACTTGGTGTTTGCCTTAGTTTCATCCTTCAAACTATAGTACGTCTCCAGAATCTCTCGTGTATTTTCGATACAGGTCGGATCCTTCATCCCTATAGCCAGAGCCATCTGGGAGTCACCCAGACCTATAATAAAATGCCGTAAACATATTGTACCAGTAGTATGATCATCTGCAGTTGGGTAGCCCTTTCGAACCAGACGCTTTATATCTGCAACATACTCCACCAGTTTGTCCCTTGAGTGAAGCTTGACATTTTCGAGCTCCATCAGATAAGAGGCGGTAGAACGTCTTTCTACAAATCTTGCTGCTAGACATTGCTCAAGCTGTGTGTAAGATTGTTGAGTTTCAGGACTGACCTGGTTGAATACAAACTCTGCTGCATCATCCCGCAGACTATTCAGCAAGCGAAATGCCCTCTCTTTATCACTCCATTGGCATGTTTCAGCCAACACAGCAAATTGACGTATGAATGCGGTGTATGACGTTTTACCATCAAAAAGAACCTTGTTTGGTAGTGGAACATTATAATCCCGAGAATTTCTTTGGTTACTTTCTCGTAATGCAATGTTCTGCAGGCGACTAAGTTCAACATCTCTTGATTGTAAAATATTTTGTAATTCATCAATTTCATTTGTCAATACTTGGATTTGTCTGTCTCTATTCATCTGGTTGTATGATATAGACTGTTCAAATTTTCCTTATCTCTTCGAAATTGTTCATTGTCACGTTCTATAATTTCTTGTAATCCAGCTTTTTCAGTTTGTAAAATTTTGACAGTTTCATTTAATTTCTCAATATTTGCCAATGGATCAGTTAAATTAGCTTGTAAATCATCATTTTCATCAATTTTTCTGGAAAGTTGTTGACGTAAATCCATTGTAAGTTCTGAATTTTCAAGACGTGATGCTGATGCAGATCTAGCAGATTTCTTAGGTCCCATACTACTGACTTTCTTCTAAAACCTGAGTGTAATCGTCTAACATAGAAGCACGTAATTTTGCATTATATGATTTGATTTCACTGATTTCATTATTTTTCTTTTCTAAAATTTCATTCACTTTGTTACAAAAATCACAAAATGCACTTGTAAGATTTTCACTTTGACATACTTATTCTTTGGAGATGTTTTCTATTTCTAAACAGCACAAAGAAACAGTCTGACGCAATGATTCTAATTCCTTTTCCATTTTTTTGTAAGTCCATTACACTCAAAAGTAGAAAAAATCAAAGTCTTTATCCCTATGCTGAAGCATGTTAAAGTCCTTATCCCACCGCTGCCACCAGTGTTACGAAAACTCTTCTACTTTTTTTGAAAAGCTTTGTTTATTCACTTTTTTTTCGCTTAAAAGTAAACAATTTCTCTATGCTGGTATAGTGAACAAGTCAAGTCCAAGTGAAAGCAGGATTATATTTATTGCAGTAAATCAAAATAATGCATCATTTTATTTTCTATCAACAGTCAAAACCAAAGTAAAATCCTTAACAACTTCAACAAATACATTTCTTCAATTACTAACTAACTCAACTCAACCAACTCCAACTCACTCCAAAACTCCTCAAAAACTCCAAAACTCAAAACTAACTCAGCTAGAAAAGTTCCCAGCTTATATACCCTTCTGTTTGCGCAGCTAGGGTGGTGTGCAAAAGTAGACTGTTGCGCGACCTCTCATTGCGCGACCTCTCCAGTTTTGCACACAACTCATTGCGCGACCTGAATGTTGCGCGACCTTTTAAAATGCTGACAATGCCTTAACAATGTTCAAAATGGCCTGCAACTGGTTCAGGTATACAGACTGTTGTACAATACAAACATTAGTACAAAAATAAATAATAGTTATATAAATTTACATGTTTGAACACTCAATAGGATAATAATTATCTGTCCAATAATGCATCTTAATAGTGCAAAATATACTTGCAGTAATAAAGATATATGTACTATATATGGCTTATAAGACCAATACACTTACTACTGATTGACATTTCTATAAACTTATAATACTGACTGATAATTCATTAAACAACAGAAATATAATCTTTCCAGCTTTACAACATACAGCTCAACACTTGAACCAAGTAACCTGTACATAGATAAAGTTGTGAGTAAGGAATCCCATTCATAAAATCTGATATGACCAAATTATGCTTTGGTAACAACAATTGAGATGCTGAAGGGCTCAAAATAACTTAAACCTTGTACTTTTAGTCTACGCGACCTCTTATTGCGCGACCTCTCCATATTTGGAACTAGCATGCCTGGGAAAGCTGATTCTGCGCGACCTTTCCTATTGCGCGACCTTAAGTGTCGCGCGACCTTTGTCTGCGCGACCTTTCCAAATTTGGAATGAGGTATGATCATAATCTAAAAATAACTGAGCTGTGCCAATATTCTGGACTGTTGATGACTCAATTGTTTTACAACAAAAATGAGTAAAAGTTAACATAAACATTTTAACCAGCTTAGAAATATTATCCAGATTTACCATCCTAAAAGAATACTCTTCTAGTAAAAGATTAGTTTCAAATTTCATAACAATATAAAGACATAGAACATTAAGGTATATTAACTTCCATTTAAAGTCACATGTACATTACAGAATCAAAGCAGTTTTTTTATATTAGAATAAGAAACGGACATTTATGTGAAATTATCGGACATCATCTATTTGATTATGCAACTTTATCTACTCTTATTAAATGCATTGTAAATTGGGCCTCTCAATTATTAGTGTTCAAAACCTTAGAAAGGATTATTAGGGTTTTATTGTTCTCTGTCATCAGAGCTATACAAATGTTATTTTAGTATCTTTATAAGGCATGTGTAGACATATAACAGGTAACATATTGAACTATTGTCAAGTTGAACACAAAAGAAATACTGCTCCTGAAAATACTGACAGTTATGGGTTACTATTGTATGTTAGTACCTTGTAAAATGTTGAAAAATGTTTCTTTGAAATCTTGACAAAGTAAATAAATAGATTTGTATATCTTTACATTATTTCCCTGTTTAAGTTACTGCGGTAGAGTTGCTATTCATGGGCACTAATGGTAAGAAATGCCAGTTTTGTTTGCTGTTCATGGCCAGGTGGGTTTGCTGCTATTAGACAATAGTTAAAGGACTTGCTAGATTTGTTACGGTTCATGGACAATAGTATTTAAGTGCATGGCAGACTTATTAACTTTTCATGAACAATTATGGTAAATGCATACCAGGTTTGGATGCAATACATGGACATAAGTTTTAAAAGAATGCCATGTTTATCTGCTCATGGTCAGAAGTTGTACAAAATGTCATGGTTATATGCTATTTGTAGAAGGTAGTTGACAATGCTTCCCTATCCTTTGGTTTCATGTGAAGATGAATTTTGTATTTTTTATGTTACGACTATATTTATTTTATATAAGTTAAAATATACATGGTACTTGATTCACCACTATAACAGAGTCTAAAATATGCTGTAACACATTTTTATGGTTTTTAATAATAAATATGATGCTCACATTAAGATCTATTTATACTGTTCCAAAAAGCATTATCTATAAATTTATATCCGAATTTAACATTTCCTGTAAATAAAGGGAGGTAATAAAAATTGTTTCTATAAATTATTTTAAGTCAAATTTACAATAAGAAATGAATGCATATAATTTAATGATTACATTTAATATGAACAAATATTTTACATATTCTTTGATGTTTGATAATTGTTTTATTTGCATAATTATGCACTTATATATCACTTAGTGTGGTTTAATACTTTGATCACAACATGCAGGATATTTAAATGTCATATAAAAGTGACAATAATATAATATACATAAAGCTGTTTAAACTGTTTGAAGTATTGTACTTTTTGTAGTATAAAGAAATTATTCATTGTTTAATTTAGTAGATTTTTCTATGTTACCAAGGCTGTGTGAAAAGAAAATGTTTAAAAAACTGGCAATATAAATCTCGCCTACCACATTTATATAGGTAACTGCACTATACATGTTAAATTTTATCAGGAAATCAATACATTAAATAAAACGTCTGATAAAACATAAGGATATAATGTCAGAGATATAACAAAGTGATTAATTATGCCGTTTTCTCTCTTATATTCCTGAAATTTTAGAAACAATTATGTTGAATTATGACATAACTATCTTATAGCTGAAGGGTTGCTTGATGGTGTTGAGGTATCAGAATCAATGTAAGTGGCATTAAATAGGTTCAAATTGCTGGAGTTCAGGTATTTCTTAGCTCTAGCAGGTGAGGTGTTTTGATCATTCAGCTTGTAATACCCGAGATTAATAGCCAAAATCACACGTCTTGTTTTGACACCGCAAAACAAAACCTACAAAACAAATTTCACATTTATGCTTTTTCCGTTATTCAAGATTTCAAACAACAGTATGTAATACATGTATAAAATGATTGATTCAACCGCTTAATATATACAAAAACTACGTCTATGACGCCTACATAAATGTCAAGTCACTTAGATTTCCTTTATGTACATCTAGTTTATCCTGTCGTATACGATAAAACCTGCATCAGAGTTTGATTTAGTTTACATGATAAAAAATGTATTTTTTGTTGAACATTTTTGAATGGCTGGTTAATACAAATGTCGGTATAATATCGCGTGTATATTGAAAAACTGCAAACCAAACTTCACTCTGCTTTAATATTATAATTAATAAACATAAAAAAATAGCCCATGATCTACGATGACTTCAAATATTTTATTGGAAAGAAGAGCATTGTCTCAGAAGACGAAAAGATAAGACATTTGAGAAATATGTTGATATTTAACTTAAAAGTACGTGTCAGCCAATACATATTAAACAAAGGTTTATACTACAAACTTGAATCGTGAAGCACACACATATAATTTACGTATTTATGCACATATAAATGACGTGACGAAATACATTCGATTTTCCGTACACATAACATCATTTACAAGCACATTTAACGCTTTTCGTGGATATTTTCGAGCATTGTTCCATCCCTTGTGACGCAATTTGAAACGAAAAGAGAAAAGTATAAGTATTTACAAATATGCACATAGAGGAAAAATAATAACTAGAAAAACAAAATTTATATATTACTTTTTTAGTTCAAAATACCCGCATGTAATTACTCATAACAAATTCTTTACCAATCTGTATCAAAAAACGTACCGTTACGTCCGCCGCAAATTATGTTTAATTCATTACTGGAATTGAAAGAAGTGTCGAAAGAGGCCTAGCAAGTGTGTTAAAAAACACGTACACATAAAAGATAAAAAAAACCCTCTCGGTAGTGATGACAATTCCTGACACATTCGATAGTTATAATATTCGAAAGTTTGTCCATTTAAAACAAAATATCGGAAATCAACTCAAACAGGAAGATTGTCTATTTTTAGAGCTTCCTATTCTTCTGTTGTATTAATCTCTGATTTACACCAATTTCTTAGCATGAAATATATGAACGAAATCTTTGCCACATGACATTTACCGGTTTTTTGAGGTGCTTTTAAAAAATTGGGGTGCCTTTAGAAAAATTTATAACGTTTAGAAAGTCAAACATGATTGAAAAGAAAAATCATGTTTTCAGGAAAATTCCAAAATATTTTATATAAAATTTTTTTGTAAGTTCGGAATTTGTGGGGGTCTTGGGAAAAACTAATTTTTTTAAAAATATAGCACAAAAAAAATTCGGAAAAAGGGTAACCTTATTTAAAGGGCATTTTTGATATAAAAACAACTTTTTTAAAAAACCATGAATAAAATTTTGGCACAATGGGGGTTTTTTTGCAACAATTTTTAAAGCTCTGAGGGCCCTTTTGGAAATAATGGGGTTTAATTTGAAGATAAAGAAATTCAAATTTTCTTGAATGTACACAAGCCAGTCATTTTTGTGTCAGTAAGTCGATATATGCTAGAACAGAATCACAAAAAACACTTCTATTATACATGTCATTAATAAATATTAAAGTTTGGGCGCAAAAATCTTTTGTTTTATCAAAATGAAAGATTGAATTGCATTTATATGTCATTTTTTGTTTGTTTCATTAACATGCATATAAGCACATATAAGTATATTTGCAACTTGTGTCGGTGTCATTCACAAAACGATTGGAAGATGAATAACTGCTGAACTTTTATATGCTTGCATTTGTCAGCATAAATATTATAATTACTTTGTACATTATATAAAATCTGTCTACTAGTAGTAGAAAACCCTTGATTGATCGCCCTTCTGCGACCGCCTACAATATAGCAATACATGTTTTGTGTGTCATTATGTCCTGTCGTTAATTGGTTAACTTTTAAACAAGATAATATTCCCTTTAACATTTCCTTTACTTTTGTATCTAGTGAGGAAAGGTGCAATTTGAAAATTTAAAATACCCGTTTAAGAAATTTGTTTTTAAAACAAAACCCGGGAAAAATAAATTTATGCCCTTGATTGTTTTTTTGTTAGGTTTTTTTAAACCTAAAGAAATTTTAAAATTTTTTACAACATTTGATAAAGAAAAGGGTTGAACATTTTCATTTAAAGATGCCGAAAACCCTCAATGGGGCGTTAAATAAAGAGAAGTGATGGGACAGTACGGGTATTGAAAGGGGTTAAAAAATATAGCAATATCAAACGAAATTTTTCAAATTTTATTTAAAGGGGAAAACTACTATGTTTTTACAAAGGAATTTTGGGAAAAAATGTTCAAGCTGAATATTCCCATTTCAAAGTAGTTTTGACCAAATTTAAATTTCCCGTGGGGAATGTCAGATCATCCGCTCACTCCATTTGTACTGAATATTCTTAATGTGAAAAATGACCTAAAATTGAAAAGCGTTTCAAAACTTATGACACGAATCGAGTTGTAAATAACACGGAACAATGACTTTGGGGTATATTTCTAAAATATATTTGGCATATCTTTCTAATTTAAATTGATCTGTATAATAAGTTGATCGATTAACGCAAATTCAAATTTTAAAATGCTCATTTGCTTTTGGACCTCAGTAGAAATCCTTTCAGTAGTATACTACTTGCAGTGGAAAAGTCAAAAAGATATTATATTAAAAGTACGCGCAATATAATTATACATAATTGGAATAAATCACGCCCACATAAATGTCATGTTTCTTAAATTGACTTGTTATTGTCTGGCTTTTATTGTAAAATTGTCAATATATATCAACTGATGCACCTGTTACGTATACAATAATAGCAAACGACCTAAATAAAAAAACATCGCAACGAAAAACGTACTCTTCTTCGTTTCAAACCACGAATGTTACTTTATATGACATTTGCGTTTTTATGCTGTTAAAGTAAATATCATCTGAACAAAATATACATTATTTAAAGCAATATTTTCAAAGACAAAACACTTCAATATAGAGCCAAACAAACATGTAACGTCACCAACACACATATATTAATATATAATTATAGAGATGCTGATATTGTCATTATTTAACGCACAAACACACACATTATCGCGTAGAACCTTGGGGAGTAACACTTCTAACGTTAGCTTAATGGGAAGAGTTGTAAAAATAAAATATATGAATGACTGAAAATTGATAAAAGACAATGTATAATGGAAGCAAAGATCACTGAGATAATGAAAGTGCCATATATCTAGCATTAGAATTTGACTGGACAATGAATAAAAACAAAGAATAAATAAATGGAATCCTCTCACAAATTTTGATTTATATGTTTTATGTGTAATAAAATTATTGTCACTTTCAGTTGCACATTTCTTCGAAGCCTTAAAAGCCTAATGGTTATACTTTTTGATTTCTGTCTAAGTATTTTGATATAAGTGCTAGCTTAAAATGATGGTAAGTGTTCCATAATCAACATTCATAAAAACTCGAATTTATTTGTCTTGGTTGTTGAAATCAGTAATGTTGTGTAGATTTTGGAGATAAAATAATTATCTTATTCTATCATGATTATGATTCCATCACGTCCTAAGCAAATTCATCTTTATATGGCAGTTGCTTTAACGGAAAGAAAAAAAGTCACCGCAGCAGGAATCTGAAAGCATACTAGCTTTTTATCCGGGCTTGTCAATCAAACATTTCTTAGGTTCATTTCTCGAAGACAGCGACTTTTAACATGGTTTATACAATGTATAACCTAAAAAGCTATTTAAAAGCGGTTATTATCCTTTACTTGGTCAGGGCTTAGTAATCTATGTAACTGATATCATTTATTCAATAGACCTATTTGAGTAAATCGAGTTATTAACTCAATTTATCTTTGAATTTCATTCGTGATATACAAAACTTTCGCCAGGTTGACACACTGAAAGTTGACATTTAATTCATTACTTATTTACCGTTATAAAATACTTGCGCCTTAACACTACGGTAAGTATATTCCCATTTTCCCCTTGCTTTCTTTAATTTTGTCCCACCTCCTTCCCAAATTCCCATCCCTTCCCCAATCCTCTTCATTTTTCTGGGCCTATTATTATAATCAATCATTGGGCTCCTTGGTTCTGGTTCATTTTGCTTGGTCGTGTTGGGGTTGCGTTCATTGAACGCCGCCTGTTCTTGTTGATCTTGTTTATCATACTTTCACTCTAACTTATATTATCATGATATACATGCAACACATGTAACAGCTCCAACTTATACATTGGTTTCCTGTTCAGCATTATACATTGCAATGTTAAAATTGGCATTAATAAAGGTATTCATGGCAGTAAATCATTTTAATTTGAAGTGTGATATGTAGATGTTTACGTGATCAAAATTACTTTTTACGTAAACATTAATCTGGCCTTGTACTTAGCTGTAGTGTTGTCATATATTTCTGGTCCTTTTTGTAAATAAAAGAATATTTACAGACCTCAAAAAGAAATTGTAAATTATTTTCAATTTTGTGTCTTAAAAATGCATCTTTGATGTGCTTTTACAATTTTTAGAAATATGATTAGAATTATCGTTATTTTTGTGTTGTTTGACATAAAATAGTTTCTCTGTACACGTTATCTTTACTATGTAATACTTTACTAAATAATTTGCAAGGTTACTTTGATATATTTTATTTTGGACTGTCACTGTGTCCTTAAAATACTGCGTTTCGATAAGGTATATTTAATTGTGTGTTGTATCTTAAACTCACTAGATACATTTAATATGGTGCATAATGTGAAACAAGCTAAATTCAAATTTACGACTCGATTGAACTAACGTATAAAAATAAAAGCAAGCATACCGCCATGTCCATCATATAATAAATGTTAATTGTGCAGGTATTATCATAGAATTCTTTAAGATAAAGGACATATCGTATTCTTGACAAAAGATGGGCAACGAAAATCATAATAAACAATGCGTTGACATTTTGATGGATATCATTTTTTCTCAAGACCTCTAGTATAATCTAGTTTATTCTACTTTGGTCCATTGACATGTTGAATGTTTTTTGTAACTTAATTTTGACTGTAAATGTCAATGTTAATGTGTTTCATCTAATCTATCACTACCAAAGTAAGGTAATTTACGTTGTGAATCAATACATAAAAGTGCTTCGACTTGTAGACCAAGTAACGGAATTAACGATATCGCCATTCTAATCTGTATATAACATAAATTTCAATTAAAATCAGATCAACAGTTGTCAGCTTGCAATGCAAAGCGTCATTTCCAGGTTTTGCAAAAATACAAGATATCAGACAAATCCTATTGTGCCCTGTCCTGTTTTTCTTTGGGGTACGTCTGGGCTCCGCTTCTTCTTGTTGCATGGTCATGTGTCGGTTGCATTCATTGAGCGCCGCCTTTTCTTGTTGATCTTTTGTATCATATTTTTATTGTTTCAATTGTTAACCATCACATTGTGGTTTAAAGAATGTAACACATTATTGATGGTATCAAAATCACATTAATACGGGCAATATTTTAGTAATCTTCCAAGGGACTTAATGCTTCGTTGAATTTTGAGTCACACCGACACAGTAAAGGCCATATTGCGACTTCCAAGCTTTTCGGGAATGAAACACTCCCTGTGTTCCTTGCAATGAAGTGTAAGTGAAGCCAACAACCTCAAGGATAAGGCTTTAGGATACTTATATTGACTACCATGATAAAATTATGTAGAAAAGAAACATAAGGTTTGCTGGCTCGTTCCTTATTGAAGGGTTATTTTCAAGGACAAATACATATTATTATTCTTTTGAATCAAACGGTTATTTGTCTTTTACTGCATATTTGAATATCACGTGGGATTATAAGTCGGTCACTTGCGGATGAATTGGCAATTACTGGAAAGTTATTTAGATATTGATCGACTGCCGAGGTATTATCACATAATGTGTTAAAATGATAAAGAAAACCAGGAAAACAAATAAACACCGAACTGATACGGTATGTTGATCTTATCTAAGTAAATCCTGGGATTTGCTGACTAATTTTTGTTCATAATATCGTGTAAAAGTACAAATTTAATTGAAAATAGCATGTCATTTTGACATGTTCTGCACAAAAAGAAGGAAGTGGCATAAATAATAAAATACAGAATTCCATTGCACTACAGTTTAAGTTAAGAAAATAACCGAGTCTAGACAAAACATATTTACCTTCAACAAAGGTTTCCTAAAATACACATGTCTATTCGGATTAGGTATTTTCAAAATTGAAGCGTGATGGTGGATATAGTTTTCTTCTGTATTTGCCATTTATGCACCATTTGAAACAGCAAGCTTATTACAAAAGGGATATTTAATTGTACCTATTATCATTATAATGGCAAGCCCAAAGTGACAAAAATATTTACATAAAAAAAGCTATAAAAATGAGGTTCTTCTTTCTAAGAGGTAAACATATGATATATAGTAAACATATTCTGAATTGAACACAGAAGCACATAGATTTATGAACATGTAAGCTTCATTTTATATCATAAGCAAACGAGACAAATTGTGTCTCACATATGTCAATTAATGTCATTAACAACGAGCCAATGCTCAGTTGTTCAAAATCATATACCGGTACATGATTTAAATCGAATGTTTCAGAGATGGATGGAAAGATGCATTGATAATATGTATTATATTACATCTTTATGCGAGAATTTAAAGAATCGAAGGAAGCTTATTTTTAAGGTCATTTTATTAGATGTTTAACAATAAAAATTATAATAAAAAGAATTATTTCGAAATGTATGTCGTAAAAAGAAAATTGTTGTCAAGACAACACATGTAGCGATCGTCAGTACACTTTAAAGTTTTTTTATCATATTTATTTTTGATTTCACGTAATAATTTTGTAAATCAAGTGAAAAGTTTGCAAAACAATGACTGCTTCTATTCTGAGTACAATTTTGTCATCAACGAACGGGAAACAAGTGTTTGACATTTAATAAAAGCAGACATGCTCCTACACAATATCGGAAATACTTCGATAGTTAATGACGCATGGATCAGCGGAAAATATTCAAACACTATGAGTATGTAAGAAATTACTTCTTCAGATAGCAAATGTATTTAACTTTAAGACGTCGATACAATTTTTTCCAGGGCACAGACTTTTCGGTTGAATAACCGTTTGTGAGACAGACATTTAAAGCGGTAAGTGAATGTGCCATTTACACTATACATTTGCAAGATGACTCTTATATGGAGAGTGAAATTAATTGGTATACAAATTTATACAAAAGTCTGGAAACAAAGTGATCCCTCTGAAGCATTTATCACAACAAAATTACAAGAAAATTGCAGACTCGGTTTGTTTGAGTCTGTACATGAGGGATAAAGTATGGTTAGATTCACAGTTGTTGTAATATAATGAGCAAGAAAACAACATATACCTTGCTTTGTGTCAATTGGGTCCGAATTATTCATAGAAAGAAAAAATCGGGAAAAGTGTATGTTAGATAAGCATGTTAGATTGTAACTTAAATTCAGTGTATCCTGTAAACAGTTCTCATTGTAGTTACAGTCTCAATACATTATTGCCAACCCTCTCATATTCTAAAAAAGTAGGTTGAATAATAAATCATGTGCTTGAACAAATGTTATTGCAAATCAATCTACCATTCCCAGAAAAATCAAGAACGTTTATATAATTATATTCTTTAAAAATGGGTCAAAACTTAAGGTAGCTCGCTACTTTCCGACCGAAATATGACAACATCTCAGATCTTGATGATTTTTGGTATGCAAACATATAAATATGTGAGCTTTACTTCTGCAGTATTATTTTATAAATAAACAGCGTTACTATAACGTCAAAGCGCCCTCTATCGGTGGCGGCGAAATTGCGTCTTTTTTAACTATAAACCGGTCTGTTCTTACCAATTTTCATCCGATTTCCATCATTTTAATTTTATAATGTTCAGTAAATGTATGTCTTTGTAACGGTGTCTTTCTTTAACATTTACTTAATAGTCTGCAATTTTATGTCATTTTTCTCTACGTTCTGACGTTCATATTTGATGCAAATATCGCGCGATATCGCAATAAAGATTGTGTAATAAAAGAAATTCAACACGGTGAATTTTGCTATAATTTTCCGAGCGTATAGTGAGATAGTGAAGGAAAATATTTATGCAATAAAAATATAGGGTCAACGCGTAAGATATTTTGCTATTACTGTTTTAAAATGAAATAAAGAGCGAGTGAAACGTAATGATATTGGTGACGTTAATAGATGTTGGAGTTCAAAGAATAATATCAAATAACAATTTTCTTTCGTCAAACATTACGATAGTAAGTATAAACAACACAGAGACTTGATGAAATGTATATTTTTTAAATTGTTGATTATTTTCTCATTGAAAGCATGCGCTAGATGAGCACATTTACAATGTTTAATCAGACAATCCCTTTTTAAATACTTTCCGAATTTGCAGGACACAGTATCATACATCTTTAAATTCTAATTTTTTAATGTGATGTTGTTAAAGTGTTATATCATTATATGAATTAATTAGTTTCATCGCAAAAAATAAGATTCACATATTGCTGTATAAATGAAGTAAGAATTTTAGGTCGCTTAGCTTATACCCGTAGAATATTTATATTACGTTACATTCAGCCTTTAAACACTTTCATAAAATCACATAAAGGCAGACGAGCCTCGGTGTCAAAACACATTGTAAAAATACAATTAACATAGATATGCATACAAATGTGCCGAAACAAGTGATAAATAAAATTCAGAAATAATATTCAAATAACAAAACAAACTGTACTAGAAACAGAAACCTTTATTTTATTTTTATTTTTGCTTACCATTTCTAAGTCTGTGCAATACATAGATTATATAATTATAATCTAATTAAAATGTCATGATAATTAGAAAATGAGCACTTATATATGTGACAAACTATAAACTATTTTGGAAGCAAAATCATACTGAATAAAAAAATATATAAGCATATTCGCAACTGCAGACTCGAATGTGAAGCACCCAATATAACCATTATTCAACTCCGATTCATTACCGCTTTTTCATTACAGTATAACATAGCGGCCCTCAAATTAAGTATTATTTATTTCTAAAGAGTTCCACTACATTTTACCTCTGTAGAGCAACCACTCTAGGCAACAAAGGGCATTTCTCTGTAAAGATTATACTGTATATTTTAATTAGATACAAAATATAATTATTAAAGAACTTGTGCAACTTTTGTTACCACTGAATACGAATGATGTATTATGTTGACGTTATCTTGCTCTTTTTTTAATACAATACAGTTTGCTTTAAAACAAAAAAAAATATTTAAAAAAACTTGAAAAAAGAACAACAACCTCAAAACACACACACACCAAAAACATGTGTTTATGATGTTAGCAATAAAATGGACTTCTCCCTTATTAAGAGAGATCATAATCAGGTTTTTAGCTTTGAATATTCTTCTGTTGCCACGTTGTAATCGGTAAAGTGGTCTTACGCTGAATTCGGAAGGCATGGATTCGAGACACGATTGTGTATTGTACTTATAGATTATCCTTTAGAATTGTTTATTGTGTATGAAATGTTTCAAGGTCCACCTCGGATTCCTGTCATTCATTTCCAAAGAGAAGTTGATACTGTGAGAAACACTGGTTTCGTTAAATTCCCTCCGCTATAATTGAAATACTGTTGAAAGCGGCGTTAAACCAAATATTAAAAAAATAAGAAGATATAAACCGTAAAATGCCTAGTATGCTCTACATAGCACTGCATTATGTGCAGACAAAAAAACGAGCTTCTCCCACAACCATAATCACACAAATTGAGAATCCTACATTATCGCCTTCTATACAAGGGAATCTGTATTTAATATGCGAAATTCTCCGCTTCTGAACATACAAAATAAATCAACGGATCTTTCGCATCTAATTGAGAAATGATCACGGCTTCAGGTCGCCTCAAAGATGCGCTAGTAAACGCATACCGGGAGTCAGCTAGTTTAAAATAAATAAGAATATCTGTAATTATGTGAAATACGTGAGAAAGAAAAGCATAGCATGAGAGCGTGATTTCTGCTTTAAATCTGAGTCTCACGCTTAGTGCAGGGTATTTAGCTGCGAGAGAAAATAGAATAACTGATGGCTGTAGAAAATTTTGAATTAAATGTCTGCTAGATTTTATAATATAATTAAGGCTACAAGTGAATCATGACTTACGTACAAATCGTTGCTACTTCCAGTTGATCATATATTTTTGAAACGTAAATTTGATTCATTTCCTACCAAAGACATATGTCTCTGTTCCTAATATCTGATATATACAATTCAAAATTGTTACATATGATAACATGGAAGTTTATGTTGTACCGAGATACACATATTAACATGATGACATTGCGACTGCACCAGCCTTTTCATTCTTTTTTTCTGACATTCTTTGCAAAATTTATGTTTTTATAATTTCCACTTAGGTGGCCTTTTACTTATAGCTTTCAATATTCTGAATTGTCTTTCAGTCCTCGAGGAATTTATATCCATTCGTTGCAGTTTTTCAGAGATTGATACCAACTTTTGCAAACAGTTATACCCTGATTTATGGTACATGTATATAATTGAAGATATTCATCGAAATGCAGGCATCTGACAGGACTTAAAAAAACAACATTTTTACGGAACATGTCTAAATACTATTGTTGTTGATGGTTTTCACACATTTTTATTCCTGTCAGTATGATATTTATCGAAAAAGTCGTGAAAATTTCCTTGAGAAAAATATTTGACGTCACGAAAATCATTACGTTTTACTCACCCTTTATTTTATATTCAAATAGTAATAGCAAAATATCTTACGCGTTGACCCTATATTTTTATTGCATACATATTTTCTTTTATGACTTCACTAGTTGTTAAAAAAATTATAGCAAAATTCACCGTGTTGATTTTTTATTATTTCATAATCTTTATTGCGATATCGCGCGATATTTGCATCAAATATGGACGTAAGAACGTGAGGGAAAATAACTTAAAATCGCAGCGTATTAAGCAAATGTTCAAGAAAGACATCATTACAAAGACATACATTTACTGAACATTATAAAATTAAAATGAAGGAAATCGGATAAAAATTGATAAGAATAGACCGGTTTATTGATAAAAAGACACAATTTCGCCGCCACCGATAGAGGGCGCTTTGACGTCATAGTAACGCTGTTTATTTATAAAATAATGCTGCAGAAGTAAAGCTTACATATCTACATGTCTGTATACCAAAAATCATCAAGATCTGAGATATTGTCAAAATTAGGTCGGAAAGTAGCGAGCTACCTTAAGTCAATAAAGCCAAATGTCACGGTCATATAAGTATCCAATTTAAATCAATACAATGGGAGATTACTGCAATGTATAGTGCAATTGGAGATAATATGGCAATGAATAGTGGCACATTTCTACCAGTCTCATGTTTATATAGAGCTGGAATAAAAAAAATGTATTTTATGAGATACGTCGGAATAATTTTGGAATTTCCTCAAGTTTGAATTTATAATCTCATATGAGTGCACATTAGTGTATATAATTTGTAATAATGAAACCAAATTTGTATACAGGATGTTACAAGCTTTTGTTTTTTGTACAATAACTGTTCTACCAATTTAAGAATTTTTAAAGCATTATACAAGTTTTATAGGTAAAATCCTCTAAAACCTAAAAATAGTACTTCAATAGCAAACAACCGTAAGGTACTTCTAAAATAAAGATTTTTGTAAACTGAAATGAAATACCAAATTAGCAAATATATAAAAGGTGCTGTCAACTTAAAAAATAATACCTTAAAGTTTAGCAAGAAAATGTTTTACTTATAGTGCCCGCTCAACATGACTGGAATATCTGGAAATAAATGTCAATGATCAATGCAAATAATCGGTCTAAAAGGATTTGTAATAATATGTAATGAACGTGTAGTGACATACTAACCTTTTCGCTAATTATTTGTACCCCCTGTAATTACAAAGCTTCTTATAAATCATTTCATATTGTGATATCTCATATCCTACAGTGAAATACATTTATCTAATCCGTGTTTGTCAGGATAAATACTGTATGATTTATTCCTTTTAATATATTCACAACATGTACGCTGTGGTGAATGAAAATATATATCAGTACATAAAAATGTATTTGCCTGAATGTGTCACAAAAGAAAACAACACACACACAATAAAAAAGCAACAGAAGAAGCATATATTTTATTCCACTGTTCCTGTTTGGTATGTTTGGTATTCGCCGAGTGTCCCTTAGTTCCCTTTCCTGTATAAGACATCAGACATATCAGCTGGACATTAATATCATTTATCAGTGCATTGTGATTTTTGATTCTGATTTATTCTTATCAGTGGCTCAGACGTTCTTTGTATTCATTTTAATCACTAACTAAAGAAAACTTACACAAACGAAGTTTAATCAAATAGCATACAGTTGAAATAACCTTTAATAATGCTCTCAGTTCCGTCTCTTTACCCATTTTTGCAGCCGACAAAGCAACATTTGTCTAAATTTCCAATATCTGGGCCGTTTAGGACTGTTAACTAAATTACTTATTTGAAGTCACGATTAACTAAAAAAATACATGCAATTTATTTTTAAATAACAATGAACACAAGTATTTTAAATTTACAAACACTTTCAGGGTTGCACAAAGGCACTGTAGTTTTCATGGCTACGGCCGAATGGTAATATCTAAAATATATGGTCCTATTTACCGGGAATATCATACATATATTATGTTTTAAAAATTTAATGCTAAAACACCATGAAACCAGTGCTTAGCGTTTGATGAATGGTATCAAAGCACTTGGGTGCCTTAATCAAAGACGATTGTAATTACTTATAGTAATAGCATTTACAAACGAAATAGAATATGTATATCCGATTAAAGAATTAGTATAGCACTAATAACATATTTAAGTCAAGAATTAGTTTTGAACTGAATATATATTTTGTAGAAGTAGGACAAGATTGTTTTTCATTAATGTCTTAAATTCCATTGTAAAATGTTTGCCAGACGTATTTGAAAGTAAAGCTAAAATGTTAATGACAGTAACACATTAAAATCATTCACAGTGTCAGAATACATCGTAAATGCATTAAGACGTCATTAACACAAGATAGCGTAACTCGAAATTGTTTATCAAAACAAAGACAAATCGAAATCGACTGCTGTGTTCTTTTTCAAAAAATGATGTATTAAGCTACTGATTGCGATATCAAAACATGTGAGTTATGATTGTACAACTGACGTGTATACATTTAATAAATGTCTCAGCAAAGAGTATCAATCGCAAAGACAGTTTAAATAAGTGTAAGTCGTGTAAGAATTAACTCTTACCAAGCAGAATGTAATACATTATACTCATACTACAGAAAGCAAATTATCAAAATCTACTACAAACTTCATCCTTATTTTTCTCTCTCTTTAAAAGAGATAGGTTTGTCGAGACTGATTACATTGTACAAGTAATGGTTATTTTTTACATTTTTTTTTTTAAAATTGAAAATTGTTATTGAGTATACTGATAACGATTTGAAATACATGAATTAATTGTATTATTTCCGATTCGTCTGGCCAGCTAATAATTATGTTCTATGGTAATAAGTTTATCTGTCCTCTTTTACCGTCTAATTTGTAATTATTATTATTAATGAAGTCTGGAAGTCAAATCTAAAGTGAATCTTTAACATGGAGAAATTAATGAATTAGAAATGTTCTGTTGCACATGTGGTTACAGGCGCGGTCATCATTTTCAAAGACAAAGTCAGCCGGTATATTTGGCTTAATAACTGTGACCTCCTTTGTTTTTTAAATAATCAAGTTCCATTGGTCATAGGGATTTAAGTTTTTATTATATTATTATTCTGGATATGGTTAAAAGATTTAACAAAAGGGCAAATATTTTACATATATTTTTATTTCAATCCTTCAAAGAATTCTCGTTCTACCCAAAATAAACCTACAATGTTTCAGACATTTGTTACCTTTTCATACACAGTTTTTTCTAACCTTGCAATAACTGAAATACGGACAATCTTAAATCATATAATCGTATACTCTTGTAGCGATAACTTGCAAGAAGTGTTTTTCCATTTCTCTTTAAATGACTTCTCTATTATACTTGGGTGTGACAGAACGACCACAAGAATCAGGAATTTGGGCAACAGTTCAAAGGATATTGAACAAATAACCTAAAGTTTAAACTTGCCAATTGCTCAGCATTGCCCAAATTTTATTGATACATTTGCGTATTGAAAGAAGCTTTTATCCCCGGTCGAAACATATGAAAGCAGGAGACTGTCTCATTTAAGAACATGTTCAGTTATTTTCGAGAGCATTTTACTTACTCAATTTTCCTTCTTGTCAGCTGTTAGCAAATGGGGAATCCTTCTGGCAGTAAATCTCCTCACTTTCAAGCCATTTTCAGAATCGTATGATTAATCCTTTTGATATCCCTGCAATACTGACTGGGTAAAGATAAAGTTTGGCATCATTGTCAATGATAAGATTGACATTATTAATGTTTTTGTCAGTAAATATGAAGCGTTTTCTACCACACTAACAGACATCTTTAACTGATCCGTGCCCATGTTTTTATATATCCAGCTTCAAACTGCTGCATATAATACTTCATTGTTGTCATTATTATTACAAACTTCATGGGCATAGCTGACTATTCGCTGCTTGATATCATAGCTTTCACTAAAGTACATACCTATGTCTCACATATATTGAACAATGAGATATATCGCCGTATGAAACGTTATCAAAATTAATATATCACTTGACTAGACGTTTGTTTGATTGAATAGTTTAACTTATTCGTGGTAAATTGCTTTAATATTTGAATATATTTCTAGTAGATATGTGAACCATGATAACAAATTTGCTTTGGCGTCTTAATGGATTTCATAATCTAAAGTGCTTTAGTCTATAGATTATTTGAAATTTGGTCCACTAAAATATTTTATGGTAAACATATCTTAGAATTCTAAAGTCCTTGTTAAAATGTCTAGAGTAAGCTGACCTTTATTGTAAAACAATGATTAAAAGTGCTTATACTCGAAGGCTCATTAATGGAATAAAGGAATGGTAGTTTTTACCGATAATACACACATCATATTTTATGAGCTTACACTGCAAAGAGACATTACAACGTTTACAAAAAAAAAACAAGACACCAGACAACATTGTGACACTACAAATGATTACTGATGTTATCACAAACTTGAAATCACATATTTGATTTATTTTCATTACGACTTGTTTATTAGTTTTTGTTGGATTTAATTCACAAAGCCGACACTTCAAATGTCTTTGGCATTCCAAGATTTACTGCTAACCTCAATATTCCGTATGTACATTGTATCATGTGTAAGCTGAAATCTATGGTGGCTGATTTGTGTCATTCGTGTTTTCGCCCCTCGACCCCGCTAAGCGAACAGTCAAGAATTTACAAGCTAAAACAGGGAGTCGCGGGACGATAAACATTGCTAAATGAACAAAAAACATTATTTATTTCGTTTATACTTTCCTTAACATACTATTGGTATTGTAGACATATACGTCTATCAGTTATTATAATAATAAACATTGCTCTCATTTGCTGTCTTCCAAATGTGGGCCCAACAAATTTCAATCAAATGCGGAAGGAATTGATAATTGCACCGACATACATGTGCACGAGGAAACGTTTACACCATGTATTTCTCTTTTTCATTCAAAGTGGAATAAAATAGGCATGCGTCTGCGTATTACATACCGTTTATTACAGATATGGCAATTAAATGTAAACGTGTATTGTGCGTTTGATGAGATGAAAACAAATATTGACTAACCTTGTTTCAGTACCATAAACTAAATGTGTTTATACCGGCGTCTGGTACACTGTGGTGTCTGACCTAACATTTTTGAAGACGAAAAAGAATTCACGAGTGTTTCTTTGCCCCAATCACCAATTTTGAAATGAATAATTAATTAACATTTGCAAGGTACCTAACATAACTTCAAAAACAAAATATTTAAAAGGTTATATGAAGTTATATCAAAATAAAAAAAATGCCGATTAAAATAAAATTGCCAAATGTAGAATGTATAATCAAACAACTTGACAACATCAGCTATATTTAAGTGCAAAAAAGAAAGTGGTTTGCTTTGAATGCTTGCTTATTATGTAGCATCCATAAAGAAATATTTGAAAGCATGCATAAAGAAATATTTGAAAGTATCATGTAAATGTCAAAGATCAAATAACAAATGATGATACAAATAATCTGTCTTAAAAGATTTGTTATAAATAGTACTGTACTATAAATGGTGTTGTTATGACATATTTAATATGTCTTTTCACTTATTATGTGTACTCCCTTTAGTTACTAAGTGTCTTATAGATCATTTAATATTGTAGTTCAGTTATCAAGCTGTACAAGACTTTTTTAATCCTCCAAGATTGGTAGAACGAAAAACTATTTTCATATATCGGTGAACTCTCCAATTATGTCAATTCATGTATATATTCTCCCATTACGATTAATTTGGAATTTCCCCATTACAATATTCACCCATTCTAAAATTCAGCGACATTTCCCATTATTTTTATAGGTGAGTCTTGACAAATAAAGAATTCCATGTGGGTTTTTTTGTTTGTTTGTTTTTTCTAAAAATCTATAATAAGTTCGAAAAGATCATTCTATTCTTTTTAAAATTATTGGATTTTTTAAAAAGGATTTTTACTCCCATTTAAAGAAAATCGAGCAGGCACAAATTCTACTGGAAAACCCCATTGGAGACCAGCGTTTATTTTTTCTGGCTTATTAAAACATCGCCTATTTCCATCCAAATTATTATTTGATTTTCTTTTTTTATCGGAACTGCATTGAAAGGTGTAGTTGAGTCTGCGAAAATTCTGAATTTGCAAACTTGTCCCGGAGGCTGTTCTAAAAGGACTTGTTTTGAATGTATTGCCATACTAAATATGACTTTTCACTAATCAGTTGTACCCCCTGTTGTTACTAAGTAACTAACAGCCACCGGAAAATCTTTGCACCACCGGGATAGTGGCAAACTTCACTACCATTTATAATTGCCCTAAACACTTAAAAATCATTTCATCTGATAGATTTAATGTTAATTATAAATAATTGACTTCATTTGAAACTATTTTAAATTTTTTTCTTATCAAAAATTGTATTTTAAAAAAAAATTCCGGGCGGAAATTCATGTATTCCGCCCGGAATTATGCTGTCCGGCCGGAATTTACTTATATTCCAATTGGATTTTTTTCCAACATTATTATTTATTCCAACGGGAATTTCAATTTTTCCAGCAATGCTTAAACCATGAAAATAACCATTCATACATCCTTTAATGACTTTCTGACTAGTTTTGAAGAACTTATTCTCTAAAATAAAAAAATCCCATTTTGAAAGCTGGAAAAAATTCCGACTGGATTTTTTACAGAAAAATTTAAAAAAGCATAAAAGC
>NW_026861536.1:0-31449 GCF_026571515.1 Ruditapes philippinarum
TTTGCAGATAGATAGATCTCATTGAGTAGGTGTGCAGTGCACAAGAACCGTTACTCTGCCGTGCCTAATTTTGAATTATTGCCCTTTGTTTTTTTTACAATTTGAACTTTGTCCGGGACATAACTCTCTAAAAGTATAAGAGATATCAACATGAAACTTTGTAGGTAGATAGATCTCATTGAGAAAAAGTGCAGTGTTAAAGAACCATAAATCTGACTTGCCTTTTTTGGAGTTATTGCCCTTTATTCATTTTGACACTTTTGTCCGGGACATTACTCTAAAATTATAAGATATATCAACATGAAACTATTTAGGTAGATAGGTCTCATTGAGTAGAAGTGCAGTGCTAAAGAACCATTAAAAAAAAGATAAAAATGCCAGAAAACAACATTCTTTCACCAACATTATGTGTAAGGCCAAACTCGATTTTGGGTAATTCCAAGATTTTTTATCATTGTTTGTTAACCTTTTACCTTATATAGCCATGTTTTGACGGCCTTTTACCCACACCCCCCTTGAGGCCTCAAATAGTGAAAAAATGCTTCTGAAAAAATGACTCTTTTTCACTTTAAACGGTCTTTAGTTTTGGTATGTAATAAATAGAATGTTAAATTCGTGCATGGGCTATTTTCGTTGACAAGCCTCCTGTTACAAGTTCAAACTGCTATGGAACTATAAAAAATGCTTCAATACTGACCAAACTTGGCACAAATTTTGACTGGATCACAGTCTTTGTAACAGCATGCTCAATTTAAAATTTCTTGTTACCATGGCAACGTGGGGCGTCTCAAAAATTCCAAAAATCACTACACTGTATTTTGCGAGTTTTTTTTTTATCAAAACTGATTTCAAAGTGCTGCAACCTCTCAATGGATTTTCAGCGTTGGTTACACGTTACCTTAATATCAACCTGAGGCCATTTTAGTCCCTCAAAAGTCCAAAATTTTCTTAGCGATGAGAGTGGCTATTGCCCCCCTTCAAAATCCAAACAGAAGGGGGCACAATTCCCTCTGGAACCCCCTTGATGTACCTTTTTAAGAGGGGGCGGCAAAAAGTGATCACTTTTTTTAACAACATTTCTTAAACAAACGAGTGTTTGGGGCCAAAATAGGGAATTTTTCTCACTATTTGAGGACTCAAAAGGGAGAGGGTAAAATGCCGTCAAAACACGCCTCTATGAGGTAAAAGGTTAAGAAATGAAAAAGTTACAGTAAAAAATATTTTACTGCACAAAAACTTTAATTTGAAATCTGGGCACGGAAGCGAACAGCTCTCCATTTACTTCGTATAGTCGAGCTAAAAATGTGACCCAAGCTAATGTGGACGGACGACGGACATTCAATAATCCTAAAAGGTCACCCTGATATAGCTCATGTGAGCTAAAAAGCTCTACTATATAAAAGGCAGCAATTAAAGGGACATTTTAGATATACATGTAATGTACAGTATACAGTATTTTTTTTACTATACAAGTCTATGTAAACTAAGTAAACCTAATGGCGGGGACATTTTTGACCCAAGGATAATGTCATACAACTTTTGTACCTAGGCATTACAACATGCCATATATCTGAACTCATGGCATTGCTGTTTCACAAAAGAATACTTAATTTTTTTATATGTCCATTATAACAAATTGACCCCATGGAAAGGGCTAATTTTGACCCAAGGGACATAGTTTATAATAATTTTGTAGAGGATTACAAGGTGAACTATTTTCTGAACTCCGCTGGTTGAACTTTTCACAGAGAAAGCTATTATGATGTTTAAAATAATGAATAATCAGGCGCCTTCCTATTTATTGAATCATTTTATTGTCAGACGTTTTAACTCGCATTGTGCGTTCATCATCTGATTACAATTTTACACCCTAGACCAAATACAATTTTTTTGTTTATTCTGTATCTTGTATTTGGAACAGCCTTCCTGATTATATCATATCTGCTTCATCTGTGAATCATTTAAAAAGCTTATACTTAAGATATTATCACACTCTGATGTATACAAATTGATAATCTCATGTATTCATTAACATTAATGTATTTTGATAGTTTGAATATGTTAAATTTATATTGTTCCTTGTTGAGGGCCTTGTTAGGCCACATGTGTCACAAATCACATTCGTCACAAGTTTTTATGAATTTGTGACGAATGTGATCACATTCGTCACAAATGACTTTTGTGACGAATGTGATTGACCAAAATCGGGTAAAAATGCCAATCACAAACGTCACAAGCAAAATTGAGAATTTTTAAACAGGCGAATCACAAATGTCACAAGTTTATTTTTCAATATGTGATACACGGAATATCATAAGGACAATCGTGGTTATATCAGTGCGATAGTACAAGGGCGACAATGCAATAAATCGATATTGTGATGTCGACATCACGATACCAATATCTTTTCACCACCATTGCATTATCGCCATCGTACTAACTTGTTGCAATATCGTATCGTCGGCATTGTATTGTCTTCATAGAACTGTCGCATTGTCGTAATGGTATTGCTATCAAGTCGTCTTACGTTCTCGAAACCTTCAAAAAATTTTGGTGACAATGCACGGCATAGTATCAGACTTCAACTGGAAGTGATCTTTTACCTCTGTGAACCCTCAAATTTCTTCCCACCATACAGCGACAGTCTAAAGGAATCTCACAGACTTAATCTTAGTTTTCAGTACAAATTATGACCATATTTACACCAATGAGACCATATATGATTGTTTGGGAAGTAGCTGAGACCCCGTTGACTTTCAGGATATCTAATTAGAGATTAGGACCTTTTGACATCAATGAACCTTTTTTTGGTCTGACAGACTTTTGACTTCCGCAGACTTTCAGGAATCTTAGTTCAATTAAAGAGTATGACATTTTGACATCTAGGAACCTTCTTTCCTGAGACGATTTTGCAAGTCTGTGCCAATTGCTTGCAGACGCTCTATGGAACTTTCCATATCTATTCCACTAGTAATAATAATATAGTTAATTCGTTTAAACAGATCGTGTCTTTGTGGCGGGGCCGCTTTATCGTTTCGACGCGTCTTAGCTTTTTTCGCCTTTTATGATTAGATAGTTTCAAACGACGGTGTTTAGTGAATTTTATAGAGGATATTTGTTTGTTTTGAGTGAATATGAAATATATTTCACTGAGAAGTGAGAAAAAAAATGAAATATGTATCACGAGCGCGTAGCGCGAGTGAAAATATGAACATTTTCTCACTTCGATGTGAGATATAGTTCATATTCACGAAAAGCAAACACATTTTTCTTTTTATTTTATGTGCCTTTTGAAAAGTGCTTTTAGACCGTTTACTACTGAAGCGCGGAGACTACGCGCGCGTAAACAATATGACGGCAAACGTTAACGCTGCAAGCAAAATAATCCTTATTTATTTATATTTCTTTTTGCGGTCTCATTGTCAACAATCTTACAAAATTACGGACATTTGAATCGAGAAATATGTCATTTAGAATGAAATTAAACAGTTATTTTTAATGCATGTTTAGGGAATCCAGACTTATAAATACGTACGCAGAGTGGGCGTGGCTTATATCACCCAAATCTATATCACCACACTGTGACTGATATAATATGAATATATTTCATTGATAGAACAGTATTTCATTAGTTAGCATCAAATAAATATAGGATATTACATGATCTAGCGCTCATGCGCTGTTAAAACACCTTTTTGATATACGTTTTCCGTGGCACAGCGTCAATACATTGTGGCCCGGACGCTGCTTAACTAAAACGGAAATGACGTCACGGTCACATACAACGCTGACGTTCCCGTGCAATCCGAGGAAAATCAGTGATGTTGCTTGATTGTGTATGGATTGTGTTAGATTTATGCATGCTTTATGCTAGAATAGCGTTAACGAATGATTGTTCCGTGTCATAACAACTGCTGAAACCCTCGGGATACGTTGGGTCGGGTACCAACTAATCCCTTGGGTTTCTACAGATATTTTAACACGAAAAAAGAAACATGCGTTATTCCTATATTATATCAGAGTTCTTTAGTACTGACGGCTCATCTAGGGTTCAATATGGCGCGGTTCATATAGTTATTTTACCAGTAATATCTATAAAGGAAAGGGTTAAATGAGAATCATGAAGGAAGTTGAATAAATAAACTTAAAGAAAACTTAACATTTCTTGTAGAATATGATTGGTCTTGCGAAGCTATAATTACACGAGGTCATTCAAATATCTTGCAAGCAAATTCGCTGAATTAATGTTTACCGCCGACAGCATCATATACTGATTGAAAATTAAACAATTGCAGGATACATTTCGAATAAAGACTCCGGGGAAATAGTCGGTTAAAGCATAAATTATCAGGGCCCATATCACTCAAGGTCACGGCGATAATGCACATGCCCTTTTTGTATTGAAGGTTCCCACACAATTAAAATTAGATATATTTAACATTTGAAGACATGAAATACTTAAGTTATCTGACTGAATATTAAGCAACCAGGGGTCTTAACTTCGGGTAAGTGCCGTCAATATACACAATCTCCGCTTGGTATTAGATGTACCCACATAGTTTTGTTTAAATTATTCAGCAGATTTGTTGAAGAATAGGGTTGAATTAATGCTTTTCTATGAACAATAAATGATAATAAATTATGGATCATAACTCTGTATTAAACGGCCAAACGGGAAATACTGATGATGATGATGATGATGATGATGATATGCACATCTTGTTTGTTTGTTTATGTGTTTATCTAAAGTCGCCGCCGGAAAGCCCATATAAGCGACCGTACCCTCAAGTCGGACCAAATCCTTTAGTGTCCCGTCGAGATTTTTCGAGATGCGCATCTCCTCTTTATATTAAACTAAATTTCGTTGAAAATTCCTAGAGCGCAGAAAAGCAATAGTTCTATATACAGTGTTTTATAAATAACAACAACAACAAGGGGCAATAAGTCTGTTTTTAAAAAGAAATGGAGATATGCTGGTTATATGTGCAACTGGTTTGTGAATGAAGGTTCCTACAAAGTTGCAGCATCGATATCCATCCAGAAGTTGCTGAAAAATAGCGTGGAAACGAAATGATTCCATATACAGTGTATAATAACTAATCAATGGCCGGATAGTGCGGAAACTAAATCTGGACTGACAGGCGGACGAACACGCTAAAACAGTCCCATCACTCCCGATTTCATCAGCGGGGGAGGGGATAAAAATGTCTGTAGTTTTAGTTCCAATAATTGATTTCAGTCCTAAAAATTTGTGACGTTGTTACTCAGTGAAAAGCATTGAAGAAAACAATATTTATCTCAAATTTGTGACATTTGTGATTTTAAACTCGTGACGAATGTGATTGTCTAAAACATTGGATCACATGCATCACAAAATTTGTGACGAATGTGATCTCATTCTTCACAATTGTGACGAATGTGATTTGTGACACATGTGGCCTTACAGGGCCTCATAGAAGATTGTTATGTTGTTCAAATGAGTTCTCTAGTTAAATAAAGTCTTTATTCTTCTTCTTCTTCTTCTTCTTCTTCTTCTTCTTCTTATTATTATTATTATTATTATTATTATTATTATTATCGTAAAAAGGCTATGGTACAACGTGACATTTGCATTTGTTTTTTACAAATGCCAAATCAAATAGATAAAATAAGAATCCCTAAAGAAAGCCCAACACGGCAAAATTAAAAATGTTGCAGGCTCGGTTTAATGGACAGTACTGTCAAGTACAAACCACCGCCAACGCCCCCCTAGCACCGGCTTAAGCAGAATTCAACATTAAACATGAACTGGTACAATTTTGAATTTTGAAACATCCGCAGATGTGTTCATATGGAGGTTATCATGGAACCTTCAATGTGACACCCAAGTGCCATTCCATGAAAAGCGGCATATGGTCCCCAAGTAAAAAAATGCGTGTTCCCTAAACGAGAAAACAATGGGCCGAACTAAATAAAATGGAATTTTGAAAGCGGATGAGAGGTTATGAAGCCTGCATATGACATATCAAAACTTCTTACCATTTACAATTGGCAATACTTTATTCAAATAAGTGATTTTTTTGATAAATCTAGTTCATTACATACGTTATTTATTGATAAATACTGGTTACCTTTTTTCAGAAAACTATCCAAATCAAAATCAATGAGTAAAAGTCCTGAATATCCACTACTACGATTTTACTTCTTAAAACATCAAATAAAGTAACACATGTAGTGGAAAGGGAGAAAAAATAATTTTTTAATAAAGAATTTCCCGTCGTGAATTGTAGCAAAGCCTGACACGTTAAAACAATGCATTAATATTTATCGATACAAAACAACGAATGTCGACTTCATTAAAAATTAAATATATCTCTGGTAACATATTGTACCTGGCAGCCACATTCATAAAATCAGGTATTATCATCATAATTGTTTATTGTATTTCATTATTAAATATAATAATAGGTCACATATTTTACAATTACACATAAAGTGTAAAAATTATAGCAAATAAAAATATATAAACATATATATTTGTTCAATGGATAAGACATGAGGGGAACAATTAACAAGAGCTAAACATACAGATAAGACATACAGAGAAGAATTTCCTTACAATATTATCAAAATATGTTACCTTAAACAATGCGAATTTTATTTCAGAAAAAATGAATTTAAAGTATTTTTGGATAATAAAAACATGATATAAAGAAGGCCGGTGACAATAATAACTTTTAAACAAGAAATGTCGAACGACACATATGCCCCCTTTCTAGCCCTTGACTCACAATATTTGTTATTTTGTTATAGAAACTTGCCATAAATGGGTATATGGGAGTGTTCAGTTATGGAAAAAAGAAAAAATGAACACTTTGGGATAAAAGTTTTCAAGATAATGAGCAGAAACCATTCTGACATTTAAGGGCCCTGTGACTTTGACCTTTGAACTAGTGACCCAAAATCAATAGGGGTTATCTAATAGTTATGACCAATCAATATTAGAAATATGAAGATTTTGTGATAAATAGCTTTCAAGATAATGAGCGGAAACCATACTTCTACTTAGACATTTTCCCCCTGGCGAACCCCTATTTCTGAAGTAAAGAATTGATGTGTCTCCTAAATGTACTACGCAGGACTTGATATTATTCTACATGTTGAAAATAACTTGAAAAACTTTACCATTAATAAAATATTGAAGCAATTTATGCCATAGCCCGGAACGCCAAATAGTATCAAAACATGTTGGAAAACAATAAATTCGCAAATAAAGTTTTTGTTTACGGTTCTTTAAAATTTCAATTAATGTATGCAATGTAAATAAGAGGTCCAAGCTTGGCCTCAATTTCAGACATTTTTCTAACATCAGAATGCATGTCGGAAAGTTTATCATCAATGCTTAGGGTATTGAATTCGTCAAGGGGGACATCTCTACTGCTTATTCAGCTCTTTTTGAATGTTTATTTCGTTGGAAACGCCAGTGGTCATCTTGGCTATCATGATAGCCTATCGGATATCTGAGTCCGTGAATTACGTGCATGGCCCTCGTGGTCGAGCAATTCATACATATTGTGGTCGATATCGTGTATTTTGAGCTTTCAGCCATATTCTATGATTCATTTATTTATAACCTTACCACTATAAGATGTGTTAAACGTGCTTCAAGTTTCTACAGAAATTTACAATATTTGTTTTTACGCCCAATACCGTAAAATTTGACCAATTTTAAAAGAGACAGATTGGGTTCAATTGATAATATATTTTTTGAGTCCATACACTCGGATAATACTAAAAGATATTTAGATGTAGCAGAAACGTATTTAAAAACCGTTACAAGATCGAAAATATACGCCGCAATCTGCGGTCCCGTTCTCGAGTTCCTATGAGTAAAATGTGTGGGCTGCCATCTTGTCTACTACCGGAAACTAAAAAAAGGCCTTGTACGTTTGATAAAGGAAACAAATCAAGAATTTTTCAGCATCCGAGTACTTCATGCAATTATTTAATTACTTAAAGTATACTGGTTTTCAGATTGAGTCTTTGATTTAATTATAGTGGAATTACTCGTTGGTAGTCGCGTGCAGTTTGTGACACGCCCTGTATTGATATCCATCTGTTTAGCGGGTACAGTTATTGTTTCGATTTACCATTTTTGATCTGCTTTGTGACAGCCATCTCTATGGTAACCAATCGAAAAAATTGTACATTTGTATTTTTAATCAATAGTGATGTAAATGGCGTTATAAAAAGACGACATAAAAACATATCTGGACATTGTTTAAGTGTGGAACTTCTCGGAAGGGGTAAGCTATTTCTGTTTTTTTTATACATTTGTCTGTTTAAAGCTGCATGCCTCCAGATAAATAAAAATATTGAGAAAAAGTACTAAGATCTTAAGAAAAGTAAAAAGAATCAAGATAGAAGTAATAATTTCAACGTTATGTGTGATTTATGACCGATTTTACAGTATTTTGCACGATATTTTATTGTGTTAGTTTCTACTGATTTACTAGCGCAGTAAGGATTTTCTGGCTTATTTTGACCTCTTTTTTGGTAATCTATATGAATTTATAATATTCAACTTTTTAATAGATTTTCAAAAATTTTGTGAAAATTAGTATGAATCTGGAGGCATGCTGCTTTTAAGTTGTTTGTTATAACGATGCTCTTTCTTTAGTGTACAATATTTAGAAATAAACTCTGTTCTATTCTGTTCATATTCTTAAAACACTCTCACGTATGTCTTACGTAAATTAATTAAGGAGTGGGGGATTTATTTATAATTTATTAAAAGTGTCATGTCTTTTCATTTTGTGTGCGCTATTTTTGCCTTATTTTGTCGTGTTTTCACCTTTTGCATACGAAAGCACGAAGATACGACAGTCGGACATTTAGAGGTACGACATGGCGTTGATTAGCCACCATAGTTTATCGTTTTATGTTATAACATTTCAGACAGTGAGACAAAGGTTTTCAGACAGTGAGACAAACCTTTTTATTTCATGCTATAAAGACTATCTGTCATATTTATGTCTTACCTTATAGGAGAATTTCAAAATAATGTCATCTGTACCAGTGCGAAATTCAAGATAATTAAATGTTAGAATTATTTTGCAGTTTCATTTTATATGGTTTTTATTTTATTTTTTCAGAACAATGGACACGAAAACTTTTGAAAATCAGTTCATGTTTGCAGTATTGTACACAAGCGTCGGTACGTACTTTAAAATCTTTAATGTATGTTTCAGACTCAAACATACGGTTTATACTTGTGCATCAAATTTTAAAGTTATTATTACTTGTTTAGACTGGTATAAAATGTTCATGAATAAGGATCTTTCTTGGCAAATAAATTTAGTGAAAGCAGTGTAACACAATTAAATCTATTAAATACATTTTCAACACAAATCCAATATATGTCTGGCATCTAAAAAACTCACGGATAAACTGTTTTTGTCAGTGTACCGGGTAGCTGAAACGGAAGATCAGGTTGGCGTCCGCCTTCATTTTTTTGTGCTGTAATATTATAGCTCCACTATTGGAAGAATTGGGAAAACTATTAAATGTACTCGACCTGGCGTCACAGATACATTTGTGTTAAGTTTTTTCATGCAAGTTTCAAGTTCCTTCCTACAGAATGCCGTTAGGGCCATCGCCTATGAATGTGTTGATCTAAAACGCGATAGTCGATAGTACGATGGTGAAAACTCGAAATCACGAAACTACGATGGTGAAAACGCGATAGTACGATGATGAAAACGCGACAGTACGATACTACGATGATGAAAACGCGATTAACTATCGTGTTTTCACCATCGCACTGTCGCGTTTTCACCATCGTAGTTTCGTGATTTCGCGTTTTCATCATCGCACTGTCGAGTATCGCGTTTCAGATCAAACCATTCATAGGCGATGGCCCTAACGGCATTCCGTACCTTCCAACCATTTCAACCGTTTGTCTTAGACAGCAAGGGGAGCAACTGCCTCATATGTACCCCCTCAGTCTTAAATGTTGATAACGTTTGCATACCCGGTTAATATAAAATCTTGACCCTGATTCCGTACTCTTAGCATTTAGAATGGAAGAACGCGTTGTGAAATACGGCCTCGGGAATCAAATTATAGGATTTTCAGACGGAATTATAAGTGAGTTGTTTAAAATTAAATGAAAAATATGCTTATTTTGAACTCGAATCATCCAAACATGGAATTCAAAATTATTAATACAGTAAGCGAATTTCGTATTTCATCACTGAATTCATTTCTTTTCATAGTGACATACATTAATATTCTTACGTTATATCTTAGGCACATTACGCCTCAGAAATAAATAAACTTTTTCTTCTTTAAAAAGGGCGAACTTTTTATAATTTCTAAATGATGGTTTAAGAGAAATGTTAGATGCTTGTAACCTGAATAAAGTAGGGATAAATGTGAAATATTTTGTCATTCAAGTAAAAAAAAAGTTTAAAAAGTAGTATTTTGACTTCCATACAAAATAACAATGTACTATAAATACAAAAAGCAACATATGAAAAAGATGGTTCCGGAAATTGGCCTATGAGTCTTTCGATACTGTACCTTTTCGATACTATAGAGTTACCTTTTCGATACTATAGAGTTACCTTTTCGATACTATAGAGTTACCTTTTCGATACTATAGAGTTACCTTTTCGATACTATAGAGTTATCTTTTCGATACTATAGAGTTACCTTTTCGATACTATAAAAGAACACTAAAATTAAAAAGCTTTTGAGATATAAATAATGTCTTTTATTCGTTAAGAATGGTTTTTGTGTGATCATTATCAAAAAAAGGTTCAATTTTATTACAAAAACACAGTGATCCTTTCGCAACTTGCCTGAAATTTTAGTAGTCAGATTTATAAAAAGAATTGTTGACTGAATGGCGCGTCTTTTAACATATTGAACAAACTTATCTACTTTTGTAAACACTGTGTTATTCTCACTATTCTGTTATGTATAACAGTTTCTCTATAAATCAGATAAAAATATAGCCATGATATCTTTAAATTAAAAGTTGTTTCAATGACTGATATTTGTAATAAAATATACTAGAGTGAACCAAAGGAGTCGCATTGGTTTGACCTAAAGTATGCAATATAATATCCATATATTAAAAAAAAAACATTACAAAATAATTAAAAACATGTAAACTTGATTTTCTGACAGTATAACATTCTTTTAATTAATATATTTTTAATGTATGGATACAATATTGCATAATTAAAAAGATTATACATATTTTCGCTCAAATCACGACTTTAAAGCCGTGATCAAATCAATGCGACTAGAACCTGTGGAGTAAACGTAAAAAAATGATACTAATTAACAAACGTGTTCAATCAGTACTAGTTCGTTCGACCCTTTGTAACACTGTTAGACTGCTTAAATCTTAACACAAACTTACATATTTTGAGTTCACCTTTTTAATGTTGGACGTTGTAGACAGGGTTACAGTACATGTTTATATTTTTTATATTACAGGTGTAGCATAACTTAACAAATATTTGCATAATTTGATCTAATTTAATATTGGTTGTTGTTGACAGCGTTGACTGTACATTTTTATATCTTATGGATGTAATATAACTTAACAAATTTTGCATAATTTTATATATACATGTATATTAATGTTGGTCGTTGTTAGACAGGGTTTACTGTACACATTCATATTTTAGAGATGTGCTATAACTATACATATGCCTTATTTTATATATTTCAAATGTTGAAAGTTGTATAGACAGGGCTGACAGTAGAGTTCTATATTTTTACAAGTATACTTTAACTTATACTTTGCATAATTTTATATTTTTTAATATTGGACGTTATAGACAGGGTTTTATATTTCACAGGTGTTTTTGGTATACTCGGGAATGTATTAACATTAATCACGTTTTGGAAGGAGAGAAGAAATTCTCTGTTTCATATACAGCTTGCTATAGCTAACATTATTACCCTCACATCAACGTTCATGTCAGCACCTTCCGCTTTAAAGGGGAGGTAAGTACTCCTTGACTTGAAGTTGTTTCCCCTGCTTTGAAATATTAATATATTTAAATATTTGAAAATTACTTGTACAGCACAAGTATGATAATCGCATACATACGGTGACACAGAGGTGACATTTGCGCTTTTTTATTTATCTCGTGGTCACAACACAGTGTCTCGTGCGCACCACTAAATTATATCTAGCGCAGGAAATATTAACTCGTGCGCACGACTTAATTATGTCGTGCGCACTACTTAGTAACTTGTTCGCACGACATAGTATCTCGTGTGCACCAGTTAATTATCTCGTGCGCACGACTTAGTAACTCGTGGCCACGACATAGTATCTAGTGCGCACCACTTAATTATATCGTGTGCACGACTTAGTAGCTCGTGCGCACGACATAGTATCTCGTGCGCACGAGATGAACAAAAACACGCACATACACATGCCACCTCTGTGTAACCGTATTTACAACATACTACCGCTGCTAGCCTATTATTATAAAACCCCTTTCCATTTACATATAGCGTTAATATTTGTTATAAATATCTGGGTTGAAAAGGTTAATTAGATATCACTATGATTTTAAATAAGTTTTTTTATGTTGCAAATGAAATAGACTTCCAATCGGATCTGCCTAATAAATGTCTGAAAATAATGTAAGCATGTAAGTAGATTACACATCTTTACGATCAAAAGAGGATAGAAAAGGCAAGTCCTTAGCAATCTCTTTGCCAGATGATTCTTATGAAAGAATTTCTGCCATTTTCTCCTTCTTTCGAGTCATACGACAACTTGTCTTCATTTCTCAACTGTTGTTGTCTGTATCAGGGCCCTGTGCTATAAAATGTAACGAAATTTGTACTTCGGAAGTTCTAAACTCGATCAATTTTATAATATTTCTGTAAATGTGACATAAATACACTGTATTAACACGTAAATGCTTTCTCTCTTTTTTGATGATTATACAGATGGTTGTTCGGAGACACTCTGTGTCAGTGGTACGGGTTTCAAGTATTTGTTGGCGGGTTTCTGGGCGTAGCATTAACATGTATTGTCTGCATGGAAACTTACCTTGCTATATTCAACAACAATAGTAACAAAGGTCAGTACAGCAGCCTTTTACATATCCTGCCATAATAAGTTGTTGTAAGCAAGGGTACTTCTAAGACCAGTAATTTATCTCAAGAGGCGAGACTAAAAACTATTTCTTTTGATTTTTATTTCGGAATTCAACATACCGTTTGTTCTAGAACAACGTACATATCTCAATGTGTACATGGCTAAGTTTCGCTCTGATAAAATCTGAACGAAAAGTCGTTCGTGAACTCAAAACTTTAATTAATTAAAGTCTGTCATCTCAGTCAAAGCTGCATGTCTTCTAATTGATGTATTTGATCATGTGGTCTGGCTGAAATAACTGCTTTTGAGCACGAAAATAACTATATATACATTCTTTCATGCTGTTTCTTAGATTTTGCTTTTAAAAAGAAAATAAAGCTGATACGATGACTTTAGCTGTTTTAATGAGTTATTTCAATTTGTTTGTTTTTTATTTACTTCAGGGCAACCATCATCAAATACAGTGTCTGTTTTCGTGTCGATTATCGTCTGGGTTAATGCTCTTATACTCTCATTAGCTCCCTTACTCGGCTGGAACGCGTGAGTAAAAAAAAAACAACAACATTTTTTTCAACTGAACTATTCTCGTTGCTGATATGGATTTGATTGATTCCTTTTTCTCAAGTTTTCTCATGTTCAATTTCAAAAGTGTATATGATATCAAATTAAAGACACGCGTAGTAACATTTGAGTATCCGTGTATCTTACTTGGATACACAAATACATTTGAATCTTGCTTACTTAAACACACAAAGTAACATTTGAGTATCTCTGAATATTGTTTAAACACACAAAATAACATTTGAGTATCCCCAAATCTTGCTTAAACACATAAAGTAACATTTGAGTTTCTCTGAATATTGTTTAAACACATAAAGTAACATTTGAGTATTCCCGAATCTTGCTTAAACACATAAAGTAATATTTGAGTTTCCCTGAATCTTGCTTAGACACACAAAATACCATTTGAGTAATCCAAACTCTTGCTTAAACACGCAAAGTTACATTTTAATATTCGTAAATATTACTTTAAACACAGAAAGTAAAGTTGATTATCCCTGAATCTTTGTTTTGAATCTGGCCATAACTCTTTTTCCTCATTGATTATGGTCGAGAAAAGAATGTAATAAATTTATGTTGAAAGAACGCGTTTAACAGTAAGACAGAAAACAAATAACTATGTTTTTAAGTTGTCGTTCTCGTAAAAAAGTAATACCGGCATTATGTTGTTATTTGATTTTTTTGCACGGTATTATAACACATATTGTTGTTGTTTTCATATGAAGATACAAACGCGACGAGCCGGGAACCAGTTGTGGGGCCAGTCTTGATAATCAACCATCCAACAGTCTAAGTTACATGTTGATCACTCATATATACTTCATCAGTTTGGCAACAATAGGGTTCGTGTGCCTGATATTAACAATGTTGAGAAAACCAGGTGACTCGAAAGTATATGAGCCCCTTCTAACGGACACAGAGCTTGTACGGGTAGGCATTACTAAAATTTAATTAAAGATACATTATGCTCAATCTGAGTAACGTATGGTTCAGATCTACTTAAGTTATTTCTTGCAAGTAGCATTAATTAGGAGCAGATTTTAATCAGATTAAATAATGCACAAATTTGATTTTTAAAAAATGATTATTACTACACTGCTTCATTTTAAATGTAAAATAAATGTTTTTTGAGTACACAGAGAGAAGGGCATGTTGCGTTTTAATATCTACACACTATAGGTTAACACTGTATGAATACATGGTGTCATTAAAAAGTCTAACAGTTTTTAAGACTTACTCAAATTTATCAGTAAAAGGGATTACAACTTCCACTACATATTTTGTGCATTCTCTTATCCAGATAATACATAACTAGATTCTACAATATAAGTAAAAATGGACATAGTATATCATTAAACATTGTATAACATCTAATTCCATTTGGGAATGGCTGCTGCTGATGATTGGAATACAAGTTCAATCCTTTGGTCATTAGATGAAATTGAAGTTATACATGTATATTAAATTTTAAGATGCAAACAGAACTAATAAAACATTTCCAATCCTTCGATCATTTGATGTAATTTAACTTAAACATGTACAAGTATATTATTAGATTTTAAGATGGAAACATAACTTATACAGAAACACTAGCTAGATAATCTCAATATATCAATGGAAATAAGCTCATTCATATTAACGAATAAAGGATATTTACATATAATGTAATATTTATAAAACATACTGGTAAATAATATTGTTTTGTTTCTTTATTTCAGGTTACCTTTTTATTGTTCACTATACTAGCTATCGGTTGCCTTCCATATTATCTGAGGGTTATCTACTTTCTCCGAGGTTTCCCGCCATTTTACGACAGTTTCCTCGGAGTGGAATTCTCCCATATAACTATTAAACTATCCAGTCTATTACAAGCAGCCGCCTATATGTTTGTTAGTGAAAACTTCCGAAGAGTGGCGCTTTCTGTCATAACCGGCGTAGATCCTGTGAAAAAGAACGCATAACAATTTGCATTGGGACAACGAAATTTCGCGCACATCGTGCAAATAACATCAACTGTTTTGAAAGGTCACGGAGGTTATAAATAAAGTGGAATTCTAGTCAGACATCACTTTTTTATAGAATTTTATGCCTGACTGGATACAAGACGAATTCCTGTAACTCACATATAGAAAAAAGTAACTTAAGACAGTAATGTTTGTTGTAAGCTTGTAATCAGTGATATTTTAACATTTTGTTTTAGAACTTTGGGAGTACATTCAATTTTAAGAAGATTAAAATGCATTTTTAAGATGCATCTATGCATCTACAGAATAGTGAATGTTTTATCATCGTTTGTTTGTATCATGTTGTGAAATCTAAAGTGTATCAATGTGTATACCTACGGTGGCATAAAAGTGACATTTGCAAATTATTTTTTTTAGTTTTTTATACTTATTTTTTTTTTTCGTTCATATTTTTTTAGTTTTGCATACATATTTTTTTTTAGTTTATAATAATAATAATAATAATAATAATAAAGACTTTATTTAACGAGAGAACTCATTTGAACAAACATATCAATCTTCCATGAGGCCCTCAACAAGGAACAATGTAAATTTAACATATTCAAACTATTAAAATACATAAATGTAAAAACATACAGGAGATTATCAATTTGCATACATGGATGTGTGATAATACCTCAAGTATAAGGTTTTAAAATGGTTAACAGATGTAGCAGACTTAATATAATCAGGAAGGCCATTCCAAATACAAGATCCAGAATAAACAAAAGACTTACGAAATTGTTCAGTATTTGGTCTAGGGGTATAAAGTTGAAAATCAGATGATGAACGCAAAATGCGAGTATGAACATCTGACGATAAAATGAAATTATTCAATAAATAGGTAGGCGCCTGATTATTCATTATTTTAAACATCATAGTAGCTTTTTGAAAAACAACCCTCTGTGAAAAGGTCATCCAGCGGAGTTCAGAAAAAAGTTCAGCAGATGGAGTGTCATAATCTTTGTCTAGAATTAGTCTTGCAGCTCTCTTTTGGAACTTAATGAGTTTATCTTCTAGAAAAGACGTACAGTTACCGTAAATTATGCAACAATAATCAAGATGTGGTAAAATATATGCATTGTAAAATATTTTACGTACAGGTATAGATATGAATAATTTAATACGTGATAATAAATGTAACAATGAGTTACACTTTTTAAGAACATTATCAATATGGCTTTGCCAAGACAAGGTGTTATTAATTGTAATACCCAATAATTTTTCTTCAGAGCTACAAAAAATTTGCTCTGTTTTATATAGAATACAAGGATTACTTTCATGGATATAATTTTGCTTGTGTTTTGAGGAAATATACATGACCTTAGTTTTGTTAACATTGATAGACATGCGATTCAAATCACACCATTTGTTGGCATTTAAAAGATCATGAGTAAGAGATTCAACTACTCTGTTTAGGGATACATCAGAGGTTGAAAGGGTAGTGTCATCAGCAAAAATATCAGTTTCTGTTTTTTCCATAGACAAAGGCAGGTCATTGATATAGATTAAAAACAGTATAGGACCTAGCACTGAGCCCTGAGGAACTCCAGTAGTTACTGAACTTGACTCTGAATATAAACCGGATATGTAAGTTTGTTGGGTTCTGCAATCTAAATAGGAGGAAAACCAAGCAACTGATGAAGGGTCTAGGTTATACATTCTAAGCTTTTCAATAATAATAGAGTGATCCACATAGTCAAAAGCTTTAGAGAGATCAAGGAAAATTGAACCAACTATTTCATTTTTGTCAATAGCTGTAATCCAGTCATCAATAATTCTAATCAATGCTGTTTGACATGAATGATTTGACCTGAATCCAGACTGACGTTGGTAAAGAAGTTGATTTTTCTCAAGGTATTGCTTTAAATGTGAACTGACATGACGTTCAAGAATAAGTGATATCAAGGGAAGTATGGAAATTGGCCTATAGTTTCTTTTATCACTTTTAGAACCCTTTTTATGTATAGGAATGACTTTTGCATTTTTGAATGATTTAGGAAATGTTTTGTTTAGAATACTGTTATTGAATATAGTGGTAAGTATGGGAGCAATAATATGAGCCGATAACTTTAGAAACCTTGCACTGAGACCATCTGACCCACATGACTTTGTAATATCAATCGATTTTAATTGGTTCAACACATAAGAGAGCTCTATTTTAGGTATTTTGAAAGGGGGTATATGCTGAAGTTTAGATGCATTTACTTCAACAAGCTCAGGATTTTCATAACCAGTCTGATTAATGGCATGATGGGATTGGTGGAGATTTGCAAATTGTCTGTTGAATAAATTTGCAGTGATTAAGGGGTCAGAAACCGGGTTGCCATCATCATCATCAATAAAATGTGTTTGAACCTTGGATTTGTAACCAGATAATTCATTTAGACCAGTCCATAATTTCTTTGGGTTGTGTTTGTTTTTGCATACATATTTTTTTTTAGTTTTGCATACATATTTTATTTTTGTTTTCCATACATATTTTATTTTTGTTTTTCGTACATATTTTAGCCAATCAAAACAGCCCTCACATCTCATAACAGCCCATAGTTGAGAATAAAACACGGTTACAATAGTAGCCCATTTTTGGAATCGGCCTAGTCGTTTTCGGCCGGGCAAGTCTGGTTACGGAAGAAAGGCCGACCCTTTTCTGCCCGCTTTTTAAATTATGATAATGTATTTTACATAGTTATTGTTTTTTTATTATTATATACTATTATATTAGTGTCTATTTGGAAAGGGTTGTTGATTGGTGATCAGTTATTATTCCATGAATATGCACCACTCAACCCCACACCCTGAGAAAAACGGGGGCGGGGGGCATTGACTTTAAACCAAGCCGACCTCTGCTACAATATTCGCCCTGCGGGGAATACTCCGATAATAACATCCCTGCCTTATGCCCCGGAACAGCGCAAAACGATTCTTTTTTTAACCCGCACTCTCCGGGGCGAGGGAGTGGTTAAAAATGACTGGTATTTTACAATAATGCACAATAAAAGATCTAAATAGGTTCTTATAATTCCACTGGTTTAGAAAAAATGCTTAAAGCTTTGAAGGATTTTTATGAAACTTGGATCAATTGTTTAGCACATCCAGATAATGTGCAGAACTTATATGCCAGGTGTGCCGGCTTAAGGTCGGGGTCACACATACAGGTCAAAGAATTGTGACTTGGGTTTCATGCCCGCTCCTTATCTCCTAAACCCCATGAAGGATTTTCATGCACCTTGAGTCAAACGTTAACCACATCGAGACCATATGCAGAACCTTTCTTTGCGTCACCGCGGACTATATATATATATTTATGTATATATATATACTAAAAACTGTTTGTTATTTCTTTTTGATGCCTCCAAAAATGAAAATTTTGGTATATGCAAATGGCGTTTGCAAATGGTGTACTGTAATTTACAGATGGCGAAGTGTTTGAAAATCGTGTTTTACAAATGGCCTAACTATCCAAAGCTCTACTTTGCAAATGGCGTCATGTAAAAAATGTACGAAAAACTAAAATAAAATATGTATGCAAAACTAAAATAAAATATGTATGCAAAACTAAAAAAAATATGTATGCAAAAAAAAAAAATATGTATGCAAAACAAAACAAAAAATATGTATTCAAAACTTAAGTAAAATATGTATGCAAAACTAAAATAAAATATGTATACAAAACAAAACAAAAAACAAACAAAAAATGTACGAAAAACCAAAAAAAGTATCAAAAAAAAAAAAAAAAAAAAAAAAAAAAATTTGCAAATGTCACTTTTATACCTGAAAAAATAAATAATAAAATTTATCTTGCTCTGTTGCTTTAGATCATTTTGTTCAACATTTTGTCACTGTCATATTATATAACACGCTGGCATCACATTGTTACCATCTTCCTTGTTTACTCTAACATAATACGAATTTGTTTTCTGGAAAAAAAATGATATTGAAAACATTTTTTTCCTATACCGGCAACATGTGTGCTTAATCAAAATAAAGTTCAGATAATTCTTTTTAGTCATGCAATCAAACCGTCCTTTTCAGGTATGCATTAGACGAAGTATCAAAATGTCACTGTTCATGGAAGTAAAAGATATTGTTACTTTTATTCTAGAAAAAAAAAATGTTTGAAGAAATTGAAACACACTGGAAATAATTAATAGACTGAATTTTTTAATAGGCAAGTTTGTTTTGCCCCGTTTACCTGACGGCCTTAGATACGACGAAGTTATCCTTTAAAAACGATGAAGTTATCCTTTAGACATGAAGTTTTCCTTAATATACGATGAAGATGTCCTTTAAATTCAATGAAGTTTTCCTTTTGATACAATGAAGTTATCCTTTAAATACGACGAAGTCATCCTTTAGATACGATGAGGTTATCCTTTAGATACGATGAAGTTATCCTTTTAAATACAATGAAGTTTTCCTTTTGATACAATTAAGTTATCCTTTAAAAACGATGAAGTTTTCCTTTATATACACGATGAAGTTGTCCTTTAATGCAAAGAAGTTATCCTTTGGTACAATAAAGTTATCCTTTAGATACGATGAAGTTATCCTTTATATACGATGAAGTTGTCCTTTTGATATAATTAAGTTATCCTTTTGATACAATGAAGTTATCCTTTAGATACGATGAAGTTGTCCTTTAATGCAAAGAAGTTATCCTTTTGATACAATGAAAATATCCTTTAGATACGATGAAGTTATCCTTTAAATACGATGAAGTTATCCTTTATATACGATGAAGTTATCCTTAAGATACAATTAAGTTATCCTTTAGATACGATGAAGTTATCCTTAGAATACAATGAAGTTATCCTTTAGAAACGATGAAATTATCCTTTAGATACAACGAAGCTATCCTTTATATACGATGAAGTTATCATTCAGAAACGCTGAAGTTATCCTTTAGAAACGATGACATTATCCTTTAGATACGATGAAGTTATTCTTTAGATACGATGAGGTTATCCTTTAGATACGATGAAGTTATCCTTTAAATACGATGCAGTCATCCTTTAGATACGATGAAGTTAACCTTAGAATACAATGAAGTTATCCTTTAGAAACGATGAAATTATCCTTTAGATACGATGAGGTTATCCTTTAGATACGATGAAGTTATCCTTTAAATACGATGAAGTTATCCTTTATATACGATGAAGTTATCCTTCAAATACGATGAAGTTATCCTTTTGATACAATGAAGTTATTCTTAAGATACGATGAAGTTGTCCTTTAATGCAAAGAAGTTATCCTTTTGGTACAATGAAGTTATCATTTAGATACGATGAAGTTATCCTTTAAATACGATGAAGTTATCCTTCAAATACGATGAAGTTATCCTTTTGATACAATGAAGTTATCCTTTAGATACGATGAAGTTGTCCTTTAATGCAAAGAAGTTATCCTTTCGATACAATGAAGTTATCCTTTAGATACGATGAAGTTATCCTTTAAATACGATGAAGTTATCCTTAAGATACAACGAAGCTATCATTTAGATACGATGAAGTTATCCTTTAAATACGATGAAGTTATCCTTAAGATACAACGAAGTTATCCTTTAGATACGATGAAGTTATCCTTCAAATACGATGAAGTTATCCTTTAGATACATTGAAGTTATCCTTTAGATACGATGAATTTATCCTTTAAATACGATGAAGCTATCCTTAGAATACAATGAAGTTATCCTTTATAAACGATGAAATTATCCTTTAGATACAACGAAGCTATCCTTTATATACGATGAAGTTATCATTTAGAAACGATGAAGTTATCATTTAGAAACGATGACATTATCCTTTAGATACGATGAAGTTATTCTTTAGATACGATTAGGTTATCCTTTAGATACGATGAAGTTATCCTTTAGATACGATGCAGTCATCCTTTAGATCCGATGAAGTTAACCTTAGAATACAATGAAGTTATCCTTTAGAAACGATGAAATTATCCTTTAGATACGATGAGGTTATCCTTTAGACACGATGAAGTTATCCTTTATATACAATGAAGTTATCCTTTAGATACAATGAAGCTATTCTTTAGATACGATGAAGCTTTTCCTGTAGAAACGATGAAGTTATCCTTTAGAAACGATGAAATTATCAGTTAGATACGATAAAATTATCGTTTAAAAAGTATGTAGTTATATCCTAAGTCATGATATAATTGTATGAGTTGATTCATGATTACCCGTTATCTGAAAATATGTTCAAGATTAGATTATCATTTACATTTAACAACAATATGTTTAAACTACTAACGTTATCGTGTCAAATGATGCTCACTACCAGCTAATAACTTTTAACTATTTAGTTCAACGTTATAAATTGCAATTGAATGTGAAAATGTGGATTTTCAAAAATCTTGAAAAGATAGAAAAACAAACGGAACTTATTCATTGATATTTTCAATGCATTTTGTATTTATAACGAGGATTACATAGAAAAAAAACAACAATAATGTCGTTCATATCAAATGACAAAAAGTACGAAGCTGTCTCGAGCACAAATGCCTCGGTCGTTTATGCCACGGTGTCAGGATTCGCTGAGAAAAAAGCCAAATACTGGTTTTCAGACTATGTTTTTGTCATTGAAGTTTACTGGACTAACAAACAAACAACATACATTAAAAGAAGTTACGGTGATGTCATGAACTTATACGGCGATCTTAAAGACCATTTTAGTAACAAATACGAAAAAGGACTCATTAAAACACCCGCATTTATCCCGAAATTAGAAGGTATACATTTCTTCTTTCAATATCCAAAATAAATGCAAATGTTTAAACTTTTGGTTGATTTTACGTGACACAGGCTATGACAAATGTGCAGTGTGACTGAGACTCGAATTCGGGAGTTCTGTACACATCCATACTGACTGAACTATTCTATTCAGTCACTTACGCATTTTCTAATTTCCCCTAATAAGTAAACGGTTATAATTATAAACGGTTATATTATATCATGACATCTTCCCCGTGATAAATGTTCCAATGAGAACAGCTCTAGACATTTAATTGACTCGGAGCTTCATACAGTGTAAGTAATATGTGCAGCCTGATCGGGACTAGGAACACTCGGAATACTGTTCCGCGGTTGTACCAAACCGGAACCTCTAACCCTCGTAATACCGTTCCGCGGTGGTACCGATTGGACTTTCCGGCTGCTTACGCATCTTCTTCCCTATGATTAGCGTTAAGTTCTTTATCATGACATGCGTCATATTTTCAAGATCTGAAGTAAATAATAACAAATATTTTAAAAGTTTTTTTTTTCCGGAAAGTCGCGAATTCTCACGTGTATGGATGTTGTAGAATGTCGATATGACATAAACATTCTTCATGCAGGGAAATAATCTGTTTATATAAGGAAGCATATTTAGAAAAATAGTAACCTTTTCTCTTATATCTGAAAAGTTTTTGGACTATTAGAATATAACTGACACTTTTGTTTCCTATTTGAGCTAAGTAGGCGAACTATATAAAGTACAAACACATTTTCATATTTATGTACATTCTGTATTGGTTAAGCCACTGGATCTGCCACTGATTTCCGATTAAATAATAAAACATATTGTATTGTATTGTGTAGGTAAAAGTTTTCTTCAAAAGAACAGTGTAGGGCTAGCTGAGCATAGAGAGATTGAACTTCAAAGCTTCTTCAAACAGCTTCTAGAAAGCAATCCTTTGGTATGTAAATTAAAACAAGTAGATCATTTGCAAAAATTGCGTGAGAGATGTTACAACTTTTATTATCTGTGCATTGTTTTACCATTTTATAATTATTCATAGTCTTGCAAGGGGACCTCTCCTGTTATTATATTTGATACATTGAACTGTGACCTATGGTGGCTGATTTGTGCCATGTCGTATATTTTCGTTCCGCAAGGCTCCAGGCGAAAACACAATAAAATGACTAAGTGGTGACTATGTCGTATTATTGTGTTTTCGGTGAAAGCACGATGGAGCGGTGCCTTTGTCGTATTTTCATGTGTTCGTCTGGTGCGGAGTGGTGCCCCGCAGAAAAAAATAAGACATGGCACAAGTCAGCCACCGTAGTGATGCTAAATAACTCGATATTCATCTCATCTACATTTATTTAGCTGAATTTTATCAACATGGTGTAAATAAATTGAAGTTAATTGGCAAATCAGTAAAGAAAACTTTTTGCCACAATTAATAAGACTTACCATAATTATTGAACTCGGAAACATGTACATGTATGTACCCAATGATGAATCATATAACTGTATCAAGTTAAAGCGTTTTAGAACGAAAAAAGATATAAAATATATAAATAATGTTTGAGTTGTGTATTGTATTTACAGATCAGTAGTAACAAGGTTGTGGTAGACTTCTTCACTAGACGTAAAACAGATCCTGTTCCTTGTGAAACATCCCAGCAGTTTGAAGACACGGAAGACGATTTTGATGAAGATAATGACGATATTCTGTTTGACAGATAGAAAAACTGGTTCAACTTTGTAATAAAATGGTGATGCATGGAAATGACTAGAAAATGGAATAGATTGATAATCTGAAAATGTACACTTTATATTGTAAAAAGTTATTTCAAATGATATACGTAAAAGATATTTCAAATACACAATAAAACAAAGAAAAAAAGAACTAAGGCCAGGTAATATATTTTCGTCGTTTGCATTTGAAATTACAATGTAATTGAAAAGAAACTTTTATTTGTAATTTTGTTTATTTCGTGACTCCACTGTGCGGAACTACTGTGCTTTTTTATACATTTTTTTCACGTATTAACACCCTTTACAAAAAGAAACAATCGAATCAAGTGAAAGTGGATAATGCAATGTTCAGTTAATTGTTGTCCGCTCCAACCCCACCCCGGCATGGTGACGACGAGTTTATCCCTCGCATTGCCGGGTTAATGCACTGTTTAATATATATTGGTGCCAAAAACCAAGTGTATCTGATCTGAATAATAACCATCTGACTGTTTCCGCAGAGCAGGGCTTTGAAAATCAAGGAATCTATTATGGCAGGGATGTAGGTTGTCATTGACTGGTAAATAAATACTTGTGTGCTTGGTCAGGCCTCTAGGAACAAACAGAAATAGCCTTAACTCAGCTTCGCCGACCAAAGTTCAATATTTGCCATTTATTTTGATGAATGCCGACGAATTTGTTAATTGGAAATATATAATGTCATATTGTTTTACATGTAAAATTGTTGACGTATTAAAGTCAGTAATAAATACTATAATTCTCAAGGGTATTTATTTTGAAGGTGACTTTGATTCTGCAGCAGATCTACGCCAAAGAGACTAACTGGTAGAGCTTGTAAGAACACTAAAATAAATGGCAGCTCTGAACTTACGCCAATAATCCTGAGTTACAGCCTGACGAAAAGTCGCGAAAAAAAAGTGTCTTGTCTTGGTACTTTTATTCTAACTTTTTATGTACTGCTGTAAGGTCAATCGCATGTGAATTTAGGTCAGACTCACCTATTTCTTTTTTCCATAGCCTTACATTATTAGAAATGGTCCATAATCATACCTTAAAATAAGGGTTCATGCTAAAGAGGTAATTGTTCTAGGAAAATGAAATGCCTGGCACATAAAATGATCTTGTTATATAGGAATAGCCAACCAAGGTTCATTGAACGCCGCCTTTCCTTGTTTATTATATATATTCTAGCAACAAAGAGAATAATCCCCCTTTTCAATGCAATTTTCTGCTTTTCACAGGACAGACATACACTTTTCATCAATGTAAATATCCAAATCACAAATTATCATAGAGACCTCTTAAGAAAACAATATAGTGTTAGTTTCTTAATTAGTTTTCATACTTAAAAACATCCTATTTTCATCCAATCCACTCATATCCCATTGTATCTTACGGTTTTCCCTGCACTTTTTTGCCAATTGCTGGCCATGTTACAATACAAAAGTCTGACCTGAATTTATATATGCTAACAGAATCCAGCCCGTGACATACGTAATATTATTTATACAAGTTGCTGTCGAACTGTACTGAGAATATCACTTTGACCCGTGGCGCTATAGCTACATGAGTATATGTTTATTTATGAATGATATATTCTCCCGTAGATCCCGCAAGTACTTGTATAACGATTTTAAAACAACGAAAATTGTTATGGTCAACAAGTCCAAAAGAAAACCCAGCACTTTTAAACTGTTTTCAAAGATGCGCTGGAAAAAGACGCAGGCAATCAACGGCTATGTAAAAAGCCCATTATGTCCCAGAAATGCTGTTATTTTTATTTCTTCTGACGTTTTGGCAGAACAGTTAGATCTATAGTGGTTTGGTATTTTGTATGGAAGTCACTTTTAGGACAAATCATTTCACATGAAGCGCTACTTTCTTCAGGTAACAATCATCTTACATGCTCTAAAATCATTATGGGAACATTGCTTAACTATATAAATGTTTGCCCTCTCTTAAGAAGTAAAAATGTATTTATTTTGAGGCATACATGTAAGTTTTTTTCAGTTGCCAAATAATGCAATGAAACCTTCGATCAAGAGTTCAACTTCCTAACAATATTAGTTACTATCTTTAGATATAAACACATTTTGCAAGTTACTGTATGCATACATGTACATGTATGAAGTTCAAATTCCTGTATTTTGTGATTTTTTTAATTGATAATATTTGGCTTGAACTTCAAAGTTTGGATATAATAGATAAATGTAGATATCAAGCATATTCTTTGTGGAGGGGGGATGAGATAAATATTCACTCTATCTGTCTACTTTTACTTGATACATGTATCTGCAGAGTTAACACTTACAAAAATACTTAAAAAACATAAAAGAAGATTTAAAGCAGCATGCCTCCAGATTAATGCTAATTTTCATCAAAATTTTTTAAAATGTTTTTAAGTGTGTAATATTGTGAATTAACCAACATTAAGCAATTTACACATTATCAATGGCTCTTACAAACCACGTAAATTACCAATAGTGGTCAAAATATGCATAAATAGCCTTTACTGCGTTAGTAACACGGTAGAAATATAATTGAAAATACTGAAAAATCAGTCATTAAGCGCACATAATATGTAAAATATTACTTGAATCTTGAAACATTTTTACTTTTCCTTACATCTTAGTACATTTTTCTCAAGTTTGATTTTATTGAAATATTTGACTCATCTGTAGGCATGTAGCTTTAAGAAGATTTAGTGCAAATTTGTATTTTTTTCCTATAAAAGCACTTGAATATACATGTATATATATACAGGTTTTTAAACAATTTAATTCAAATTTTTTTTAAATCACAATATTTCAAATTGAAACTTACCTGGTATTATTGTATTGTTACATTGCATTGACTTCAACTTTGTACGAAAAAATAGAAAAATATATTGCAATATGTCACTGTTTCTGTTAGAAAAGTGTTTTTTTTGTGTCACTGTTTACTTTTTTACTGTCAATATATATACATGTACACAAAACAGTGAACCAGGTATACGGTGCATATCGATTACATTATACTGGATGACAAAATACATATGCACAGTTTTATTTTTACCTTGTTCACTGTTTTTTGACTGTCCATTGATACTGAACAGTGAACAGTTGTGTAATAAAGGTGCATTATTTACGTTACTTTGGACGACAAGTTACATGTGCACAGTTTTATTTTTTACCGTGTTCACTGTTTTTTACTGTCAGTATATACTAAACAGTGAACAAAATGTGTAATTAAGGTGCATTATTTACGTTACATAGATGGACAGTTTTACAAAGAAGTGTCCTGATAAACGTGTTTATTTTTTTTTGTCTGTGTTCACTGTTTATTTTTGTTTGTATCACGATCCAAACAGATGTCATTGTTTCATACATTTGTATATTAATGCCATATTGGCATGATATTTAACTAGTTAATAAAACGTCTCATCAATGTCTATAATATTTATTGTTTGTTTACTTGTATCCATTCGAGCCGCGTCACGACAAAACCAACATAATGGGTTTGCAACCAGGAAACATGGCAACTTTATAACTTTAGTGGTGGAGGAAGACCTCAGGTGCCCCGTGCATTTTTTCAGGCACAAACGGGCACCTGAGTAGAACCACCGACCTTCCGTACGCTAGGCCAGATAGCTTCTTTACATGAAAGAATCAAAAGTCCCTGACGGGATTTGAATGTACAACACATTTAAACATTGCACAACGAAGGCCCATCTTCAGTTCTGTTGGGAGACGTAAAAGGCATAGATAAGTATTACACATTAAACATTTCAACTGATTTACATTGTCCTACCATTACATAAATAAGTACAACAAGGTCAACAAGGAAGGACAGCATTCAATGAACGCATCCCCAGCACAGAACCACCGGCAAGGACCCTAACAGGACACCAAACAGGACAGGGCACTGCCAATGTAATTTAACATGAAAATTGATTGAATCAAGCATGAGGTTCCCATTTAGGAAACGTTTTTTTTTTAATTACATTAGCCACTTTGTGATAAAAAGTCAATTAACTATAGCTTTATAACTATTTATACACACTTCAAGTACATGTTTTCTTTGAGTTTTTAACCACCTTATTTCAAATTGCAAGTTGTTTTTTACGGTAAAATTGGAAAAGACGGGCATCAGTCATGTCACATTTTGTTTATTTCTAGCTCGTCTGTTTCGGAAAAAAAGTCGAAGCTATTATGATCGCTGCATCGTCGTGGTCGTGCAAAAACTTAAACGTAGCAATGATTCAAACACGTTTTCACCACGAAACATGGAATACCTGATTATTATTACAAGATGCGGTTGTAAAACAAGGGGCATAATTCTGAAAGTTATATATTCGGAGTTATGCCCCCATTTAACTTTTTGTCAAAATTGCTTTTTAGGAAAAATTGCTGATTTGCTTATTTGCTGATTTGCCAATTTGCTTATTTACTAATTGCTTATTTGCTTATATACATAAATTTTTATGCTATTGTCAGGCGACACGTCCGACTCGCGAAGTTCTTGTTTGATATAAAATAACAAGTCTTTGTAGACTTTATTTCAAGCTCATGAACCTACATCATGCTATTATGTTTATAAAGTTTTGTTGATTATAACTTGTGACAATTATGATCAATCCATCATTACCTAGAATATAGGTAGAAAGACAGATGGATACATTTTAATCAATTTCGAAAAAAATAAATTTAGTTTCAGAAAGTAGTTGTTTTTTTTAATTATCTTGAGTTTCAGTTTTAGCTCCACTATTCAGAGAATAGGGATGCTATTCTACCCACCAATGCATTGGTTTTCTTGGTAACTTGTTTTTCTGTCATATCTCTGTTACTTTTGCTGATTCATGCATCTTACTGCAACTTCGCATAAACTTTGCGTTACAAGCATGCATACAAAGTACATGAAGAAGCTGTGCCCGTTATATACTGAATGTCAAGGTCACCAATGTATTGTACTGAGAAGCCTTTGTTTTTCTGTCATATCTCTGTTACTATTGCTTATATCTAACTGTAACTTCACATAAGCATTACTTAGGCAGCATGCATACACAATATTCAAAGAGGCTTTGTTCATTATACTCTAGGTCATGATCATGGTCATGGTCACCTGATAGAATGTAAAATGTACAACACGAAGAAATGGAAAAGTGTGACCACATTTCAAAAACATTGAACCAAAGCAAAATGTTGATGCACACACAGACATAAGTGATCTAAAATCTTACAGAGCTAAAAACGAAGCCTATTGCTTAAGTGCAAAGACAATCACCCGTGTTAAGCATGCACCAAATGTATCATTCGTGATACTATGTGTTCGTACCACTAAAATGAGGCCCTCTGTGACAAATGAGAATAACTGAGAATAACGACATTTTATATGCCATAAAATGAGAAATAGTTTTGTTTTCAAGTTCTTTTATTTTCAATCTTTACCCAATAATTTTCACTTATATATGACTAATCAAGTGTTTATTATGCCATCAATCTCTGACTTAAGCTGCACAAACAGATATATAGCTGCAGCACATTATAAGACATTCTCAAGCACAGATGCTGGCGGGTCAGATCCTGCCCCTAACGTGATACGCGTCTGTAAACACTATATCAAAACTATTTTAATATTTATTTAAATACGAATTGGACATTTGTTACAACGATAAAACCATTAAGTACTTTATTGAGACTTGGTGGTATATGGTATTTTTTCATACCGGTATATGTAAAAATTGCTTGAAAACCAGTTTTAACGATGTCCAATTCGTGTTTAAATATTAAAATATCTTAAATAGAGTGTTTACACAGCCACGTATCACGTTGGGGTACGGGATCTGACCCCCAAGTGTCTGTGTTCTCAAGGACATGTCAGCCATCAGTTGTAGACACATATCTGCGTAGGCATCACTGCAACTAAATTCATTGACCAACAGTATTCTTGGAAAAACACTGAATTTACAAGAATACTGTTGGTAAAAGATCTGGCTCAACTGGTGTCTGTAGTCAGATTTTCCATATACTTCCGGCACAGTGTAAACTTTTTCTATTGCAAAAAAGCAAATTAGCAATAGGCAAATAAGCAAATACGTAAACCAGCGGTTAACAAATAAGCAAATTAGCAATTAAGCAATTGGCAAATTAGCAAATTTGTCGTTAAGCCTATCAGCCATTGGCACATAAGCAAATCGGCAATTAGCAAATAAGCAATTCAGCAATTGGCAAATAAGCAAATTGGCATGTCCCTACCGGCATTCCATAATGAAAGGTATACTAACATGGAACTTGGAATACATGTAAATTATGACAAGGCACAGTTGTTAGACAATGGGCATAATTCTTAATGGTATACTTTCTGAGTAATCCCCTATTTTATCTGAGAATTTTTGTCATATTCCTTTTTAAGTGGAATAATTTCAAAACTATGGAAGATGTCAACATGAAAATGGGAATACTTTGAAATCATTAAAATGCATTGTTTGGACAATGAAAATTACTTTTAGCTTAGAAAATGTGTGCGAATTGGTTAACAGACGAGCGGTAACACTGCATGCGGTGCTCTTGTTAAATCTTGTAACATTTTTATACATTTCAAGGTATGAACTACCGTTACCATAATGTTTCATACCTACCCTCATGTTTTATTTGTTACATCGGACGTTTCAACATAGGCAACACCTTTTAGCATTTCTAATGTCCAAATACATGTATTTAGGTATGGTCGAATGTCACAAAAAAGCAGATGTTCACGAAACGTTAATTTTTTGTTACCTGCGTGTTGAGGAAATTTAAACAGAATCAATGATACATTGATATGTGTTCTAGGGCTTGCCAATTCGTTTGATATATATTTTCCTCTAATTTCGTGAGAAAGGCGTTGAAACGCATTTCAACTTGCAAATTTGTACGTGTGGTAGAAAATTCACAGATCACCAGAGAGGATGGCAGCATGCAAAGCTAATAACCCTCGGTCTTTACCAGTATAGAAAGTGTACTTTATTTTTGAATTCCATGTTGTGCATTTAACATTATTAATAAACTGGGGTCCAACGCTCCACTACTAACTATACTAATGGACAACGGGTATTTTCATATTGACCGATTACATTGCAGCATTTCTACTGTCTTTTTTTAAATTGCACGATTTTCCCGCCTCATTATAAACGAGAAAATCGTGCGTACAGTAGGCAGCAGGCGTAAAATTAATAAAAAATCGGTTAAAGGCACATAAAGCCTCAGAAATTAATTTGAAGAAATAGCAAACATAATTATGTTTTGTTATTATTGGTGTATTAACG